>NC_053023.1:751593410-751772576 GCF_003073215.2 Triticum urartu | reverse complement strand
ATGTTCTTTTCTAGCAAAGCGTAGAAAATAGATTCAAGTACATGTTGGTCAAGTGGGATATAATTTGTAGGTCGAAGGAACAAAGGGGGTTTAGGGATTGAAAACCTTCAAGTAAAGAATATGTGACTGCTCAGTAAATGGCTATACAAGCTACCAGTAGATGGGGAGGGTGTGTGGATATAGTTATTGCGTAACAAGTATCTGTAATCAAAGACCCTCACATAAGTCACGGGCCAGCCGAATGATTTCTCTTTCTGGGAAGGGGCCGACGCAGAAAAAGGTTGCCTTTTATAGGACCAAATTCATTGCAGGTCAAGATACATGGCTAGAGAAGACGTCACTGGCCATATAATATCCAACCCTTTACAAATATTGTACAACATAAAGATGCTTTCGTAAGTACAATACCAGGATCAGTTCCCTTAAATATTCAGTTCAGGAGATCCATGGTAGGGAACGATGGGATATATGGCTACATCTTTTGTCTAGGTTGATTTACGTTCACTTGTCTGGTAAGCCAGATACACTACACTTGAAACATTTGCTGCCGCGGGTACTTCCACTGAAATCTATGTATATAGATTTGATAAACACTGGTCTAATCCGAAAGTCGTTGTACATTTAGAAAATTAAGGTGCCTTTAAAAATAAAGGTCTTTATATGGTTTGTTCATGAGTGATCTTGACTAAGAACAATTTGATAAAGCATAAATGGGAGGGTAGTAAACGGTGTTATTTTTGTGATCATGATGAACCTACACACCATCTTTTTCTCAAACGCCCACTAGCCAAGTTACTCTGGTGTATATTAGATGTGGCCTTTAATGTCAGTCCTCCTAATAGCATTATCACTTTATTTGGGACATGACTAAATGGGGTAGAGCCTAAGATCGGTGTATAGTCATCTTGTCTCATTTATGTCGTTTGAGCTAAGTTGTATTACTCTCGCACACAGATTACATTGGCCACGACGGGCTTATATAGGAGGAGTACATGGAGAGAGGGAGAGAGTGTACAACGGCACCCCTGCCATGCAGGGCATGCGGGCGCATGTAGGCGCATAAAGAGCGTGGGCAGTTGGCCTAGCTAGAGACTCGGCGAGGTGGGTTAGCCACCTGGGAGCTGCTGTAGACGTGCCGTCGAACGCCTCCCCGCAGCCGAAACGTGGGGTTCACTGACGTTGAGGCTGGACCGAAAGTCGTTGAAGACGCGTGTAGGCAGCCCCTTGGTGAAGATGTCCGCAAACTGGGAGCTCGTGGGGACGTGAAGAACACGCAGCTCGCCTAACATGATGCGTTCATGAACGAAGTGGAGATTGATCTCAATGTGCTTCGTTCGTTGGTGCTGCACTGGGTTGCTGGACATGTAGACGGCGCTGACGTTGTCGCAGTAGACCACCGTAGCTCGCGCGGGAGGCTGATGGAGTTCGCCGAGTAGTTGACGTAGCCACACCGTCTCGGCGACGGCGTTTGCCATGGCGTGGTGCTCGGCCTCGGCACTGGACCGTGAGATGGTACTCGGCCGCTTCGACGACCATGTGAGAAGGTTGCTGCCGAGAAAGACACGGAAGCCGGAGGTCGACTTGCGCGTGTCGGGGCAACCTGCCCAGTCGGCGTCGGAGTAGGCAATGAGCTCGATGGAGGTGTCCCGATGGAGCTGGAGCCCGAGGTGCGTCATCCCTCGCAGGTACCGGAGGATGCGTTTGACAAGCTGAAAGTGGCAGTCACGCGGCGCATGCATGAATAAGCAGCACTGCTGGACGACGTAAGAGAGATCGGGGCGTGTCAACGTGAGGTATTGCAGCGTGCCAGCCAGGCTTCGGTAGAGTGATGGATCGTGGAAAATAGGCCCGGAGTCGGCGGAGAGCTTGGCGAGCGTGTCCACGGGCGTCGAGAGCGGCCTGCAGTTGAGCATCTCGGCACGGTCGAGGATCTCCAACGCATACTGCTCCTGAGAAAGGAACAAGCTGCGCGGGGAGGTGGTGACGTTGATCCCGAGAAAGTGGTGGAGCGCACCGAGGTCAGTCATCGCGAACTCGCGATGGAGTGCCTGGATGACGGAGTTGAGGACGGTGACAGTGTTGGCGGTGAGGATGATGTCGTCCACGTACAACAGGAGGTAGGCGAGTTCCCTGCCACGGTGGAGAATAAACAGCGACGAGTCCGCCTGCGATGCGACAAAGCCGATGGAGTGCATGTACGTGGTGAAGCGCGGGAACCATGCCCTCGGCGCCTGCTTGAGGCCGTAGAGGGAACGGTTCAGCCGACAGACGTGCGAGGGTGATGTAGCATCGACAAAGCCGGATGGTTGGGCGCTGTAGACTATCTCCGCGAGATGTCCGTGAAGGAATGCGTTCTTGACGTCCAGCTGGTGGTGGGCCAGCCCTTCCCGGTGGCGAGACCGAGAACTGTGCGGATGGTTGCCGGCTTGACGACGGGGCTGAAAGTCTCGTCGTAGTCGACTCCAGCGCGCTGAGTGAAGCCACGGACCACCCATCGCGCCTTGTAGCGAGCAAGTGTGCCGTCGGAGTGGAACTTGTGGCCGAATATCCACTTGCCCGTGACAATGTTGGTACCTGCAGGACGCGACACTAAACTCCAAGTGTTATTCCGCATCAGTGCATCATATTCTTCCTTCATTGCGTTGTACCAATTGGGGTCTCGAAGAGCTACCCGGAAGGAAGATGGGATGGGACTGATGGTGGTCGGGGGTGGAGAGGAGGTGGTGAGAGCCTTGGGCTGAGCAAACCCGGTTTTAGCTCGCGTGCTCATGCGGTGAAGGTTAACCGGAGGCGTAACTGGGATGGCACGAGGAGGCAGCGTGGATACATGCGGAGACGTGCAAGGCGTGGGTACTGTAGACGTGCAAGGCGTGAAGTCTGCATGGGAGGTTGGTGGCGTGGGGCCACTAGCGTTGGGGGGCGTGTGATCTGCATGGTGTGGGGACGCAGAGATGGGCGGGGGCGTGCGGGCGAGCGATGGTGTATGTGCATGTGGTGGCGTACGTGCATGCATCGGGGAGCGCGTGGGGGATGCGTGGGGTCGGGGAGCGGTGGCCGGTAGCGCGCGCGGAGAGCGGGCGGAATCGGGCGGGGATCCGAGAGCGGGTGGTGGGATTTGGTTGGAAGGCGCGGGTCCAGCGGGTTCACAGCGATTGGCTGCCACCGGAAGTGGAGGAAGCTGGTACGAGGTAGGCGTGGTTCGGGATCTGGGAAAGATTTCTAGCTCAGGATTTTCTATGGACGTGCGACGCAGGGCTGTAGATGGTGTATCGCCAGAGAAATATGGGAAGACGTGTTTGTCGAAGGTAACGTGACGTGAGATGATAACTTTGCGCGTAGAGAGGTCCAAGCATCGGTACCCTTTATGCTCGAGGGGGTAGCCAAGAAAAACACACCGGGAGGAGCGAGGAGAGAGTTTGTGGGGGCTGGTTGCGACGGTGTTGGGAAAACACAAGCACCCGAATACGCGCATGTGATTGTACGTGGGATGTTTGCCGAGGAGACGATGATAGGGCGTCTCGGAGGTAATGGAAGAGCACAGCCGCTGGTTTAGGATGTAGGTGGCAGTGTGGAGGGCCTCGACCCAGAATGCGGGGGGTAGATTGGCGTGGATGAGGAGGACGCGCAAAATGTCATTGGTGGTGCGGATGAGGCGCTCGGCCTTGCCGTTTTGTGGTGATGTATGGGGGCACGATAGACGGAAGGATGCACCATAGCGAGAGAAGAGATCACGGAGGGAGGTGGTGAGGAATTCACCCCCGTTATCGCACTGCATGCATTGGATGGAGGCGTGGAACTGGGTGAGGTCGTATGCATGGAAGCGGTGAAGCACGTCGACGGTGTCGGATTTGTGGCGCAGGGGAAACGTCCAAGAGTAGTGGGAATAGTCATCTAATATCACTAAGTAAGTTTGAAAACCAGAAAAGCTACTAATAGGAGAGGTCCACAAATCACAATGTATAATCGAAAGGGGGCACTAGTAAAGGAATGTGAATGAGGAAAAGGCAGCCGTGGCTGCTTGCCCAGTTGGCATGACATACAAGCAGGTCCCTGAAGGCTTGCCCGGTTCTGCACTAGTGGAAGCCTTCAGGACCTGCTTGCCGACGCGCTCCCCCAAACGCAGGTCGTCGAGCCCACCCCGGCGTCCCGCTCCACCTACACTTCGACGACGACAACAACACTTCATCACCATCCTCGTCGTCATCATAAGTGAGAGCAAGAGATTAATTCTTCAAACAACTTCCATCTAGCTAGTCATCTAGATATGCATCAGTAAATCATACAGTAGTTGGCAAATTCTTATTACCATATATTTATGTATGTAAAAATGTAATCATGGTCCTTGGTCCATCATCCCAACTGTGTGTAGTCTACTTGATGCCGAAGTAGAAAAATGTGAAAATATGCAGATTTGCTATTCCTCAGGTGCCTAAATTTTTTCAAAGCGTCAGTCACTTTTTCTTAGTTCATCCTGAGCTCGCTGGAGAAGAAATAGCCTCACTATATATCTTAGGGAAAGCCATGTCTCCATTATCTTAGGTTTTTTTACTATGATACATCGGACGTTCTTCGAGGAGGTCTACACACGCAAGAGATCAGGCGGCTGAACTTGAGCGTTTCCGTAAGGAATTTCGTAAGTTTTGCTTTTGGATTCAAAAGATAAAATATTTTGAGCATTGTCCACCTTTTGTAAATTGTCATCCAAAAAAGGTTTTACTGAGAATAGGCACCGCGGCATAAAACCCTCGCCGTCGCCGCCACATAGCTGCCATGGCCGTTACCGTGCCGGCAATCGACCGACCGGCGCATTGCCCCGTCGCCGCGGACCCCTTTCCTCCTCCACCTTCCATTCTGGAGGAGCTGGTGGCCCGCACTGTCGCGCCTGTCAAGCCTGTCTTCCTCTGCCACCCCACCTCCTGGTCTGTGACGTCCCAGCGAGGAGGGCAGGGCCAACGGCACCGCCCCCCTCGAGAAGAAGTCAAAGCGCAAGTTCACGAGTGAGCGCAAAAAGGTAATGATGGTGGTGAACACTATGTGTTCGTTCTCATGGTTGCCATTGGGTGTGATGAGCAGTGTACGCCAGGTGCTCGTGGTAATGCCTACACGTAGTTGCTTTGGTGTTGAGTGCCGTTTCAGTCCTGGCGTATCTATTTCCCGAAAATTTGTTCAATAAAACTCTTTGTTTGTGCTACGTTAGGATATTTGCCCAATTGTGTCCCTTGTTTAGCACCCTTGTAATAAAGATCACAGGAGTAAAACGTCTTGTACTTCTCAATTCTTATTCAGTTTGGGTTTAGTGTAGTACATAGTTGAGTGCTGCTTTGCCGATTTCTCCTCGGCAGTTTTTTTGCCATATTTTATTATCTATTATTACCGTAGATTAAAATAGCCGGCGAAATGACCGCGATAGCTATGCTATAGCTGCGCGGGAGCCTCGCCGCTACGCTATGACTGCTGCCGTGAAATCCTCCACAAAGCCCTCTAAATGGCTCAACAATGAGCAAAACCCTCTAGAAATCATCTCTTCCACCAGAAAAATTTCCGCTATTTGCCGCGATTTCCCGCTATGGTGGCCGCTATAGCTGCTGGGAGAGGCCGCCGCGAAATTGTTTCTCCCGCGATTTTAATATATGATTATTACTTAGCTACCACTACCATGTTCGATAGCATGAAGCAGGCTGATCGAGAGCTGAGCAAGTTTATGGCATCTGTACTAGTTGCGGCATGAGCAGTATGTTAATAGTTTTTTCCTCGTTTAAATTACAAAAGAGGACGAGAAAACTACGATCAAGGTTCCAGTCACCCAAACTACCAGTAAGATATACTACCATAATTTTTTATGTGTTCAATGACAACTCAATGATCTCTTCATGTTGTTATGGCGAATTAATTTATATTCCATATTTTTCTTAGCCTGACAAGTAGTCATACCACTTTATATTAATACAATTTGATGATAGAGCCATCTTAGAGATTTTAATACGCTAATAATAATTAAATTATTGGGCCTTGTGTATATCTCACCATCGAAACCAAAGACAAAACTCACTGGCACATTTTTGTTAGGAGGTGTCTAGTATATTGGGAAAATGCAACCCAATGAAATATGACTCTCATCATATGAAGCTGTGAGTGTTCTTAATGTTTTTTTCTCATTAGTTAGTTTATAAGTAATTGTAGTGTTTGTTTATTTCATCTTTAATTGCATTTTCGCAAACCTTTTTACTTCATTATAACTTTTTAATTTATATTTCACAAATCCGCAAAGATACAAATGAAATATAAAATACAATATTTATTATAGTTTAGGGTCATTCATGGAAAATACATTTTCACTAAAATTTAAGCATATATTATAAGGATTGTGACATACTAATTATATATCATGGAAGGGAGCTACAAAATTGATCGAGGTTTCTAGGGTGCATGTCGCTCTATTTTGTGTGCTAATAGAACAGGGGATAGTTATCTACAACTAAATGGAAAAAAATAACACATGAAAATATATATGAGGATACTTTCTGAAAAATTTGCATTGCCTTTTTTTAATTGATTCGTCCATGGCCAAATAGGCATGTCATGTTCTTGGGTTCAACGGCCAGCTTGCATCATGGGCATAATTCACACTTTCTATTCAATTAACATCATTCTACTCAACTAGCTCAAATGTGCCTAGTTCTTTTCTTAGTTTGATATGAATTTGGCATAACAATGCTTGTTTTGTAGTTGGTAAAACATCCTAACTTGTAACATGTATGCATGGTTGTTCGGGCATGATGTTATTTTCTTGGTTTGATTTGCAGTCTCCATACAATGTGCATATTAACCCTAACAATAATAGTGACTTGTGCATCTCACCTTAATCCTCTCACAATCGACCCAACTATTAATTAACCTTTGATTTGAAAAAGCATATGTATAGAAACATTTTTTGTATATGTTGGCCGAGGGGTGCGGTTGCTCCACACATAGATGTGGCTGGGTTGGTGGTCTTTGATGGTAAAGTCGAGGTTGTTGGCTTGAGAAGGACTGATGACGATGACAATTACACGCAACCTCAACGATGATCGTTATTGAGTTGGAACAAGTGGGGCTCTACTAGCCTGGGAGAAGAGGGATGTGAACACTAGTAGAAAAAGGGTCAAATGTGAAGCACATTAGTACCGATTTGTAACAGAACCGGCACTATTGTGATCAATAGTACCGGTTCGTGGCGGCGATCAATAGTACCGGTTCATGGCGAACCTTTAGTACCGGTTCATGCCACGAACCGGTACTAAAGAGGCTATGGCAGCCTGCGATCAGGTTATGGCCCCACCATCACCATTTAGTGCCGGTTCGTACCACGAACTGGTACTAATGAGGTTATGGCAAGCTGTTTTTAGTCCCACCTCGCTCCCCTAACAAGGCTTTTACCACCTTAAATATGTTACTTCTCAAACTATCACAAGCACTTGGTCTTCATTGAACTCTAAGTGTAGAATTTGTGGCCGCAATATGAGCCTTCACCGGTTTACAAATCGTTGATGACTCATATTGACAATTCAGATTGTACACAAAAAGATCATTGATGATCAAAGTATTTTTTATGTATAAGATCATATTGACAATTCAGACTGTAAAGAAATATGAGACCATGATCTAAATGCTCTTATATTTCAACTCATATTGACAATTCAGATTATACACAAAAAGATCATTGATGATCAAAGTATTTTTGATGTATAAGATCATATTGACAATTCAGACTGTAAAGAAATATAAGATCATGATCTAAATGCTCTTATATTTTTTGCGTTCAGTATGCACCATTCAAAGTGACGCCATCAACTTTCAACCATTTCTGCCTTCATTTGCTATTTTTCATGCATTTAATGATTTATTTTGAGAGCTAAATGACCTTAAAATTGAAAAGCACTACAAATGAACTCTGAAAAAGTTGAAACTTGGCATGGTATCATCATTTCACCCACATAGCATGTGCAAAAAAGTAGAGAGGGTTACGGCAAAAACTGGAGGCACTTCGTTTACAAACTGGACAATCTCTTTCGAAGTATTCGGGTTTCTGACGAAATTAAACTCATCTGTTACAAAGGCATTTCATTTTTTAAAACTTATTACAACTACGGACTTTTTGTGCATTCAGTATGCACCATTCAAAGCGACGCCATCAACTTTCAACCATTTTCTGCCTTCATTTGCTATTTTTCATGCATTTAATGATTTGTTTTGAGCTAAATGACCCTGAAATTGAAAAGCATTACAAAATGAGATACATTAGTCCCGGTTTGAATTTGAGTCGGCACTAATGTGTCCATTAGTGCTGGTTCCAACTGCTAGGCGGGAGGAGCTCTTTAGTACCGGTTCGTGGTGAACCTTTAGCACCGGTTCGTGCCAAGAACTGGTACTAATGAGGTTGTGTCAGGTCAGGCTGGGGCCCCACGAGCACCTTTAGTACCGGTTCATGGCATGAACCAGTACTACAGTTTCTTAGTAAGCTGTTTTTTAGTCCCACCTCGCGAAGAGAGAGGCACTAGGAGCGGTTTATAAGCCCTGAGTGCAGAGACGATGAAGAAGAGGCTCAATGCTCATGTTGCTTAACTTCAGCCCTTGAGGAATATGGTAGACTGCACGGAGCTATGTGCAATGCAGTTTACACTATTCCAAAAGGCTTGAAGCTAATTAACGAGCATTGCACCTCTTTTTTTATTTTTAATAACTTATTACAACTCCGGACTTCTTCTATTACGGCAAAAATTGGATGCACTTTGTGTACAAACTGGACAATCTCTTTTAAAGTATCAGGGCCGGTTTCAGACGAAAACTCATCTGTTACACTGGCACTTCATTTTTTTAAACTTATTATAACTCTAGACTTTGAACCATCAAGTTTCAACCATCAACTTGGCATGGTATATAAAAATAAATGAATAGAAGAAAAGAAATAAAGCAGAAAAGAAATAAAGCAGAAAAGAAAAATAGCAGAAAAGAAAAATAGCAGAAAAGAAAAAAACTATAGCAGAAAAGAAAAAAAACTATAGCAGAAAAGAGAAAAAGATATAAAAAAACTACTCAGAAATAAATAGAAGAAAATAAATATAGCAGAACAGAAAAAAACTACTCAGAAATAAATACAAAAAAATAAAGCAGAAAAGAAAAAAACTATATAAAAAAATTTGGGGCGCTGCCCTGTGGGCCTGCTAGACCACGGGCGTGCAATTTCAGGCCCACAAGGCCCAACAGACTCACAGGGCAGCGCGCCGTAGTTAGGCCCAGAAGCTTGCTTTATAGAGGAGTTCGAAAGGGCAGCTGCAGCTGGGTTTATAAACCAGTGCGGCTGCCCTTCGCCCAGCGAGGTGGGACTAAACTTTATGGTGGCAGCGCACCACCTTTAGTACCAGTTGGTGGCTCCAACCGGTACTAAAGGGTGATCTTTAGTAGCGGTTGGAGCCACCAACCGGTACTAATGGCCTGCTCTTCCCGTCTCTTGGCCTGGCCAAAGTTGGCCTTTAGTACCGGTTAGTGGCTCCAACCGGTACTAAAGGCCTCTCCTATATATACAACACTTACGAAAAATTTCAGTTAGTTCCTCTGTTCATCTTCGTCGCCGCCCCGTCCCCGTCGCCGTCGTCGCGCCCCGGCCTTCCCCGCCCCCGTCGTCGCGCGCGCCCCGGCCTTCCCCGCCCCCGTCGTCGCGCGCGCCCCGGCCGTCCCCGCCCCCGTTGCGCCGTCCCCGTCGTCACCCCCGTCGCGCCGCCGCCCGTACGCCGCCGCCCCCGTCGCGTCGTCCCCGTCGTCGCCGTCTCGCGCCACCGCCCATACGCCGCCGCCCCCGCTCGTACGTACACACACACACACAATTTTTTTACTTATTTTTTGTTTTTTGTTTTTTAGATTAATTCATGTCAAATTGTTAATTAGATGAATTACTTAGATAAGAAAGTTAGATTAATGTGAAATGTTAGATATGAATTAGATATAGAAAAGTTAAATATTAATGTCAATTGTTAGATGAATTAGCTATAGAGATTAATTAGGTATATGAGATTTGAACTAGTTGAATTAATATAACTAGTTTATTTTAGTAAATGCTTAGTTGAATTAATTAGTTGAATTAATAGAACTTGTTGAATTAATAGAACTAGTTGAATTAGTTGAAATAATAGAACTAGTAATGTTTCATCTATATATAGAACTTAACTAGCTAGATGTTAATTATATATATATATATATATATATATATATATATATTTAGTTTATATAAATGTTAGATTAATGTCAAATGTTAGATGAATTAGATAGAAATATATGTTAGATATTAATGTCAAATGTTAGATGAATATTAGAATTAACTAGATATTAATTAATGTTAGATAATAAGTGTTTAATGTTTTACCTATATGAACATAGGAAATGTCGTCTGACGATGAAAAAGATTTCATTATGTGCGAACACTGTGAAGACCAACGCGAACACTATAGACATAAATTTCCTTGTTGATAATAGACGCTTCAGCATCAAGCTGGATGAGACATTCGAAGTGGATACACTAAGTCACAACGGCAAGTATTTTTTCGTAATAAAGCATGACTTATGCTTCATTTGCTTGAACTTATAATTTTAAATTTTCACTATTCTACTAGCGCATCCCCTGCCATGCTCGAATTTTTGTTTTGGATAAGATAGGTTTCAGTGCGATGAATGATATGGAGGTAAAGAGAGTTTACTTGAAGACCGAGCATGTGTATACTTTCAACGTCAAATTATACAATGCAAACACATACACCCATTTTGAATGCAAAACTTGGCAAGCACTATGCAAGGCTTATGCATTTGAGCCCGATATGGTTATCACCTTTGATATTCGTCCGGAAGATGATATTGAAGGTAATAGAGACATCTGGGTTGATGTGCAGGCGCCTCCACTTCTACCATTATGTGAGTTTTTCTCAACCATGTTTATGTCTTTGATATTGTTTATTCAAAAATAGTTGACAACTAATTTCTATTGTCAGCTTATTTCGGTTCAAGCAAACATGTACGGCGCTTGATAGACAGGACCTACTACTGTCCCGGGGCTGAACTAAACTGCGAGGAGATAAGTCATTATGTTTCATGGCTTGAGGATCTTCATACTGTCAAGACAAATTTTCTTCCTGCACTTAGAAATGTTAGTACTCAAAACGTGCGACCAATAGTGATCGTATTGAACTACGGTCACATCTATAATGGAAAGATGGTAAGATTTTTACTATTTGTCCTTAGTGCATCTTTTGCATACATTATTTTTGAAGCTAAACTTTTATTGCTAAGTATATTAATTATTATACGATGTTCTTCAACAGGGACTCCTGATGACAGTTGTGCCTCAGTGGATCGAGACAAAAGGTCGCATGTTAATGGTTAGCTTACGACCAAGATGTTCTACATTGCACATGAGTGCATTCAGGATTTTTGAAAGCGATGAATGCTTAATAGTGAAAGATTTGAGCAAAATTGTTAACGATCCCAGAGAAGTACTAGGGGGCAGCAAGGAGAAGCGCATCCCACGATTAGGAGACAGATTCATCTGTATGCTCCAGTATGATGAATTAGGAGAGCTATACATGTTCTATGCTATTTTACCTGAGAGGGAGCAGCTGGAGTGATTTAGCTAGTTCATGCTCTTAGTACTTGTCCTCTCATGTCCGTATTCTCGTCCTGAACTTAATTAATCTCAAAGAGTGATTTGCTTGTGAATGCTTATAATATCATGAGCATGTTGAACTCGATGATATCTTTGCTTATGTTATAAATGAATGTTTTTTCTTTAAGCTAGTGTTGGTGGTGATTAGATAGAGGTAATGACTATCATGATTAAATAGTGGTAGTGACGACTACGATGATTTTTAGCTAGCTAGTATATACTGTTGTTGGTGATGATATGATGCAAGAGTTTATATATTAATTTGTGGTGATGGTGATGATGATGATGATGAGTTATTATATATATCATTTATGAAAGAAACCGCAAATTAGTTTGAACTGGATGGATCCTAGCTAAGTGATCAATTATATATATATATATGCCATATCCAGGTGATCAAGTAATATATATGGATATATGGCATATACTTGATCACTCAGCTAGCTAATCCACATATGCATCCAGTCGAAACTAATCTGCGGTACTTTCACCTAATGATTTAACAACTCATTATAACGTAAAACAATCCTAAATTAAATTGATAACACAAATTTAAAGAGAAAATAAAAAATAAAACCAAAACCCACAAACATTTAGTACCGGTTGGTGTTACCAACCGGTACTAATGATCTACCGCACCCGTGGCCTGGCTCGTGCCACGTGGTGGCACTTTAGCGCCGGTTCGTGTCGAACCGGTACTAAAGGGGAGGGGGGCCTTTAGTGCCCACCCTTTAGTGCCGGTTATGGAACCAGCACTAAAGGCCTTTACGAACCGGGACTAAAGCCCGGTTCTGCACTAGTGGAAGCTCATCACCAGGGCTCCAAATGACGACACCCAACTATTGAGGCATCGAGCCCGAAGGATGAATAGTTGCTATCATTGACAGAGACCAACATGGCATCAAGGAAAGTTGGCTCGAACACGATGTGAGGCTTTCCCACACATGGGTATAGGGGGGGGGGGGCGGGGACATGCCCGTTGAGATTACCTATGTCGTGCCACATAAAGCACAATGAAGTATCGTTGCTAGAAGGTACCGACGAGTCATGCATGCACGAGAGAAACTTCTATAGGGAGGCCGGTGTTTTGCACACGAAGATCACGAACATCCATCATTCCTCAGTAGGAAGGTTTGCACACCTACAATCAGTATATCTTGCACAACATTTTGTTCGAATTGTGGCACAAAATCATGGCTCAATATTTTGTTCCAAATGTGGATCGAGCCGCGCCCATCTCCCTAGCCACTCAGCAACATACTGGCTACTGCGCTCAAAGGGTTTGCAACAAAGATAATGCTGCAAAACCTAGCCTTTCGGCCAGGGTTGCTACCGGCCATCGGGCGGTCTTTGAGGCGGTCGATGTGCACAAGAGGTCAGCCGGCTGATTGGCAAGTTTTTTTCGGGTTTTGAAAGATAAATATTTCTAGCATTGGCCCTTCACCTTCTGTAAATTTCCATCCCAAAAAGGGGTTTAAGGTGAAAAAATCCCCGCCGCTGCCACACAACTACCATGGAGGACACCGCGGCGGCAAACAACCGGCCGAAGCCTTGCCCCGTCTCCGCGGACCCCTATCCTCCTCCGTCCTCCAAACCGGAGGAGCTGGTGGCCCGCGCCGTCGCGCCCCTAAAAAACCCGCCTTCCACCCCCCCCCCCCCCCCACCCCCACCCCCAAAATACACGACGCCCCCAGTGGGGAGGACGAGTTCAGGTGCAAGCAGGTAACGATGGCGGTGAACACGAGGTGTTCGTTCTGATGGTTGCCGTTGGGTGTGATGAGCAGTGCGTGCCAGGTGATTGTGGTAACGCCTGCACGTGGTTGCTCTGGTGTTGGGTGTCGTTTCCTGAAAATTTGATTCGTTGGGAAAGTAGGGACCGGAGAACTAATAAATGTTCGATGTTTATATGGTTTCTAGCAATTTGTAGTGAACACAAATGAGAGGACCAATAATTTTTCTCTGTTTCATATATGTATGGAGTGCATTTGATTTCTCTTTAATGCAAGTACCAATTTATGGATAGATATATACCAGAGTGTCACTAGGAGATGCGTCTGCTGAGGGAGATGATGATTCTTCGCGTTGGCCTTATATGTGCCATGGTCATTTAATTAAGCCTCTAGGCAATCTTTTCGGCTCTTGTTCCTATTTTGCTGTCAATTTTCTTTCTCGTCGTGCAGGGGGTAGTCTGAAAAGTGAAGAGAATGCTGATTTTCTTTCTCATGCAAACATGGCTTTGTCATTTCTGGTATTGAGTGTATACCCATGTTTACTCATACATTTTTACAGCAATGTTTATTTTAGAAAGAAAAGTGAATAAAAAACTCTTATATAATTTGTGTTGTATTTTTCTGAACTAAAAATATTTGCTTTAGTCCAGCTGACTAGATAAATATGTCAAATCTTCGTGAGCATAACACAGGGAATATTGTATTTTTTACCAAGATGATTTGACATTTCAGCTCATTGTCCGTATGTACACATTATATAATTTTGGAGTGGAATATGCATCACGCGTCTTTTAAGTGTGCAATATTGCTGCATTTTATACGTGTGCTCACATGTACCATTATTTAACATGGCACAATGAATATAGTTATTGTTTACTTGCTCGACAAGTATGTGCAAGTAAAGTATGCTTTAATGAAGGCATGCAATTTGTGAATACAATGCTCTATATTAGAGCATCTCCAGCCGCGCCTCCAACAGGCCCTCCCCAGGCGTTTTTTCCGCGTTGGATGGGCCCGCCGAGTCAACGAGATGCCGCTTCGTTGCCCTCATCGCCTTGGTTCCCACGGGAATCAATGTGAAGGCTGCCGCGCTGCCGCGCCGGTCAACCTCCATTGATGCCTCATGGGCGGCGCGCCAGCCACGCGTCTCCCGGCATGCAGCCCGTCGCCGCCCCGCTACGGCTATAAAAGGCGACCTTCCCGCCGGTGGACGCCACAGCTCTCATTTCCCCCCTCTCCGGCGCAGAAAGCAACACTCTCCCCTCTTCCCGCCGACGAGAAAGATGGCCGAGAGGTGCCCAGGCGACGGCGCGGCGGCGAACGGCTTCGGCCGCCGCCAGCTCCAAGAGCCGGAGGCGCGCCTGCTCTATGAGGCCGAGTACCCGGCGCCCCCGGACATGCGGGTGCCGGCAAAGGCGGAACCAGGATTTGTTAAAGCCTAGGGCTAAAACTAGCTGATTATATATAATGTCAAATACCACGTACATCAATGTGCATTATATGTATGCCACAAAATCACATTCAAAACAAAAATAAATTCATTATTATCATGAGAGGAAATTCCATTAAAAAAATATTTTAACGAAGTGCATCATTGCAAAAAATTGTTTGGTACCAAATTAGTGAAGACTTGCTTAATTCAAGGTCATCGTTTCTTCACCGACAATAGTATAAGGACCTGAATCTGCAAACATAAAATGAAGTATTTAAAATCAAGATAGTGGGCATAGAATAAATCAATTGTTCATATGAAATTTTGCAAAAAACAAATATTATACCATTAACACGAAGTGCATGAGGTCAGTGGCGGAGCTTCATGGGGGCCAACCTGGGCGGTGGCCTCCCCAGCTCAAAGAAAATTTTGTGTATATATCTATGTATTAGACCAATTCTTTCACTAGAAATCACCATATAGTTATGTTGTTTGCCCCCCCAGCCAATGGCCCCCCCATGATTTTTGGCCAAGCTCCGCCACTGCATGAGGTAGTAGCCCCTTGTGTTTTCTCATTTTTTGATAGCACTGTATAATCTTAATATCATCAATGCTTCTATTGTACGGGTCCTCTACTCCTCTTCATCTTGGATTTCTAATCTCCTTATGACAATGAAATAAAACTGACTAAGCAATATAATTTAACACCACCTATTCACTGTGTTTGCCTGATATAAAGAAACTAGGGAAAAGAATTACTCCCTCCGTCCCATAATATAAGTCGTTTTTTGACGTGTAAAAAAACATTTTACATTATGAGACGGAAGGAGTAGATGATACAGAATTACCGATTACTTATTACCTGTGCGTTCACTGTAGTTTAGCAATAGTTCGAGAAGATCAGAAGAAGGAGGATAGGAGAGGCAGGTGGTTAGGACGCCGGATCCTGCAGCCGGCGCGGCGGGGAATCGCGCTTGACGGCTGACGACGGTGGCGGCACAGCCGCGCAGCGGCGCTCCGTTTGAGAGAGGCGAGGGTTTCTCTGTTGCCGATCGGGAGAGGGATTTCTTTTTCTTGGCGAACGAGCGACAGATCGAAGCGTCAACGTGTTCTGATCGATAGATTTTCTGGCTGCGCGATTTATTTTCTGTTCGAAAAAAGTATACTTTTCCCCCTCAAACCTGCCTCGATGGATCAAATCCCCCCTGAACTCCAAAACCGGATAAATCACCCCCTGACCTTTGTAAAACCGGATAAATTTCACCCCTGAGCGGTTTTGGAAAGAATTGAAGGTGGTTTTCTTATTAAGGATGCTGACTGGGCTGATAATAATCACTAACTAGGCAAGTAATGATGTTGACGTGGCAGTGAAAGATTCGCCATGAAATCCGGTCCTTGAGCAATCCATCAAGCTCCACCACGTCGTACAGGTTCAGATCAATGCTGCAAGTCCCATGGTGATCTCGCGATGCAGACTGTAGAAAGAGAGGCTCAAGCGTATACCTATCAGCAGGGACGCGTGCGTGTTAATATAGCCACGAAGGGCTGCGAGATTACAAGGATTACAAGTCTGTTAGGTCACGGATTGATCTCCAAGTCATAGGCTAGGATAAGATGCAATCGCAACAACCTAACAGAAGCACAACATCTACACGCAAGCATACAATATACAGTTTATAGATATACCGTATGTACATTGTTTAACACTCCCCCTCAATCACAACTTATCTAAGTTGAGGTTGTGTCGAAATGCCTCCAGCTGCCTCAAAGAAAGCGGTTTAATAAATCCATCTGCGACTTGATCACCAGTAGGAACAAAGCGAACATTCAACAGCTTGTTGGCTACCCGTTCTCGAATAAAGTGATAATCTATCTCTATATGCTTTGTCCTAGCATGAAAAACAGGATTGGCAGATAAATACGTAGCACCCAAGTTGTCACACCACAATGATGTTGCCTTGGGATGATGAACACCCAATTCCTTCAACATGTTTTGCACCCAGATTACTTCAACAGTGGCATTACCTAAGGCCTTGTACTCGGCCTCTGTGCTAGACGGTAGCCTGCTTGCGAGCACTCCATGAAATCAGATTACCTCCAAGGAAAACTGCAAAACCACCTGTGGACCTCCTGTCATCAGGACAGCATGCCCAATCTTCATTAGAAAACGCACTAACAAGCATGGAGTCTGACTTATAAAGTTTAAGTCCATGACTCTGTGTTCCTTGAAGATATCTGAGTATTCTCTTTACAGTAGTCCAATGAACAGTAGTAGGAGCATGCAAGAACTGACAAACCTTATTAACAGCATATGCAATATATGGACGAGTCAATGTGAGGTATTGTAATGCTCCCACAATACTCCTGTACCGAGTGGAGTCTGCAGAAGTAAGAAGATCTCCATCTCAAAGAGATAACTTCTCAGATGTGGACAGAGGTGTAGGAGAAGGTTTACATCCTGTCATTCCCATCCGTTGAAGGATCTCTTGCACATATTTCTCTTGTGACAGAAGAATTCCGCTTGCAACACTTTTCACCTCAATACCAAGAAAGAAGTGCAATGCACCTAAATCTTTTAATGCAAAATCCAAACTCAGATCCTTAAGAAGAGCTGCAACTGCTTTAGGCGAGGAACTTGTAACAATAATATCATCAACATATATGAGCATAAAAGTAGTGACTCCATGCCGATGATAGAAAAACAACGAGGTGTCTCCTTTTGAGGCAAAGAAACCAAGTGACCGAAGTTTGGAGTACAAGCGATAATACCAGGCTCTTGGCGCTTGTTTCAGACCATATAGTGCTTTATCAAGCTTGCAGACGTGTCGTGGTGAGACTGAGCTCTCATACCCAGGAGGTTGCCTCATAAAGACTTCCTCTTCCAGAACACCGTGCAAAAACGCGTTCTTTACATCTAGTTGACGCATGCACCAATTTCGAGAGATTGCAATGGAAAGAATTAACCGGATAGTAGCAGCTTTTACCACAGGGCTAAAAGTGTCTTCATAGTCAACTCCATACCTTTGCTTGAAGTCTTTGGCAACTAATCGTGCCTTATACCTGTGAATGGTGCCATGAGACTTCCTCTTTATCTTGTAAACCCATTTGCAGTCAATCACGTTCCTCCCTTTGACAGGTGGAACTAGGCGCCAAGTTTTGTTGTCCATGAGAGCAGAGTACTCCGCGTCCATCGCCTTCCTCCACTTCGGATCATCAAGGGCATCTTGCAAGTTCCTAGGTTCACCTGCAACAGCAAAAGACCCCCAGCGAACACACCCATCGTTGTAAACTTTTGGTGTAGCAATACCACTTTGAGACCTGGTGTGTGTACGAGCAGGAGGGGGCGGAGGTGGTCGAGCAACCTGAATTTGCAGTCTGTTGGATGAAGCAGAAATTGCAGAGTCCGAAGGAGCCACAGAAGATCCGGAGTCAGCCGCACCAGATCCGAGGAAGGACTCCTGTGGGGATTCGGCCGATCCAGCCGCAACGCCTGGTGCAGACCCGCCACTTGGTCGTGGTGGACTCGACGCGGTTGGCTGGGAGGAGCCCGACCCGCCCGAGTTAGTGCGTGCGCCCAGCTCACCCGGGCCAGTGCGCGTGTCAGGCCGGCCATGTGGAGCGCGCTCGACCGCAGAAGGGGAATCCGCCCGGGCGCGGGTAGCCCGACCAGGGGACAGCGCGACAGAGGGCCCGCCTGGCCGACCGCCTGGCACGTCTGCGGGCTCCGATCCCACGGGGGATCCGCCTGACGCGCCTGCAGCGCCTGATCCCGATGGGATTCGCCCGCCAGAATCAGCATCGAGAGCTGCGCCTGGATCATCTGTGTGCTGCATAAAATCATGCGAATTTTCACCAGTTTCTTCATGAATTTCCAGCCCTTTTTCCTGCACACTATTAGCAGACCCTTCATCAAACGTATTAGCCAGAGACACAGGACCAGTAGCATCGACTCCCCCTAGAACAAAATTGGGTGAAGGCAAAAGTGTTGGAAATATGAGCAAATTACTACGAGATTTATTCCGAATAAACAGAATATAAATCATGACCACAGCAGCAGAGATTAAACTAATCATGCGAACTAGCATAGCAGATGAACATATCACATCTAGGGCACATACTAGAAACATGAATTCTACCACGATCTCGAACAGGAAGGATAGAATCACATACGGTGCAGCGGGTGCAGCACCGCCGGCGTTGATGTTGTCGCCCATGTTGTCGAGGATGAGGTTGCCGAGGTCGGGGAAGAAGTCGTCGTTCGCGAAGTCGTCGCTGCCAGCAGTCGCGCGAGTGCGCTCCCCAAAAACCTGATCGCCCCTCTCCCGTACAGGATCACGAGAGGCGGGGTTCCGGAGGCCTAGTGTCCCTTCTCGCGGTGCATGCCGGAAGGAGGGATGGAGAAGACTAGCTTGGCGGCGCAATGATCTGGAACGGCGATGAGAAACCATACGAATCGGCGGCTAGGGTAGACGCGGTGATGAGAAACCATACGAAGCGGCGGCTAGGGTAGACGTCTGCCTGACTATATATTGTGGGCCGGATAGGTCGTGGGAGTAAACCCCACGTCCGAGTCGTCACGATCCAAAAGAATCGGAAATGGTTCAGTAATTAACGCGTCCGTTAATTATTAATTAATGACTCATTAATTTTCCCATGCAGCAAAAATATAGACAACGTGCATAGCTCTGTCCTCGGCTCGGCTCAATCCCGCAACCCGCGGCACGGCGCGGCGCGGCGCGTCGTGACGAGGCGTGGCGAGGCGAGCGAGGAGGAGGAGCGCGCGTGTAGGTCTCCTCTTCTCATGCTCATACAAGTGGTAGAAGAGCTCACCTTATAAAGAGGTGCAACTCTCTCTCAACTTCCAAGGTGGGACTAAACTTTAGCCTCACTCACTCCACTCACATATGTGCATGAATGGGCCAAGAGAATTTCAGAATTTTAGTTGGCTTTGGGCCAAAGGCCTACTAGCAAAATTCCAACAATCCCCCACAAAGTCTCATTGGCACATCTCATCATTTAGTTCCAAAACATTGTTTTATATATGGGTGCTTAGTGGAGACTGTGAAGTTGAACTTCCACTTAGAAATTTATGCTACACTAGATCACAACTTAAATAATGGACTATGCCTTGAACTACATGTTTTCTGTGAAACTAGTTTCACACAAATTCTTGACCGATACTGGGCTGCCGCAAGGCTTCCCCGTGGGTGGAGCGTATACGTCATACTCCAGGGCCTTTCATGAATTTATTAGAGAACACCCAATTCTCACAGACTGCGACGTTGACAGTCAAATTCATATAGGTGTGTTCCTCAGAAGATGTTCTGCAGGACAACATCTCTGCTTACCCGAATAAGCCACTTGGAACACATTAAGATAAGTATCAACCTTCCATGCAGATCAGGAGAGTATTGCATCTTCATGGAGTGGGATAATTAATATAGGGATACTCTCCTCCCAGCTGACCAACAGCTTGTCTCCCACTTCTACTTCACGGGATCTCCGATCACATAGAGTGGGTTACCACTATGGACAACTCATGCGGTGGGTCTCAAACCCATCTCCATCGATGCATTATCTATCACATTACGTGATAGACCCTTTGTGAAGGGATCTGCCAAGTTTTTCGACGTTTGGATATAATCCAACGTAATAACTCCGGAGTTCCTCAATTTTCTGACAGATTTTAGTCTCCTCTTCACATGCCTTGAGGACTTCATATTGTCCTTAGAACTGTTTATCTTGACGATCACAGTTTGATTATCACAGTTCATCAGGATAGGGGGTATTGGTTTTTCAACCATAGGTAAGTCCATCAAGAGTTCACGAAGCCACTCTGCTTCAACAGTGGCAGTGTCTAATGCTATGAGTTCTGCTTCCATAGTTGACCTCGTTAAGATGGTCTGCTTGCAAGACTTCCAGGAAACAGCGCCACCACCAAGTGTAAAAACATAACCACTTGTGGCCTTAATCTCATCAGCATCAGATGTCCAGTTCGAGTCACTATAACCCTCCAGTACCCTTGGATACCCGGTGTAGTGAATCCCATAGCTCGCGGTGCCTTTCAAATAGCGCATAACTCTCTCAAGCGCATGCCAATGATCATCTCCCGGTTTTGACACAAACTGACTCAGCTTGCTCACAGCAAAAGAGATGTTAGGCCTCGTGGCACTCGCCAAATACATAAGCGAGCCAATAATCTGAGAATACCTCAGTTGATCTCTAGCAATCCGTCAATTCTTTCGAAGCAACACACTAGCATCATATGGAGTTGGAGAAGGCGTGCAGTCGCTATACCCAAAACGACTCAAGACCTTTTCCACATAATGAGACTGAAGCAGTGTGATCCCACCATTCTCATCTCTCAACAGCTTGATGTTTAAGATAACATCAGCTACTCCTAGATCCTTCATCTCAAAACAACAAGATAAGAAATCCTTAACCTCCTTGATTAAATCAAGTTTGGTTCCAAAGATCAATATGTCGTCGACATACAGACAAAGAATAACTCCTTCACCCCCACCATAGCGATAGTACACGCACTTGTCACCATCGTTTACTACAAATCCGGCAGCAGTTAATGTTCTTTCGAACTTCTCATGCCACTCCTTAGGATCTTGTTTAAGGCCATATAAAGACTTTAATAACTTGCACACATTTCCTTCCTGACCAGGTACTACAAAACCATCTGGCTGATCCATGTAAATTTCCTCCTTCAACTCTCCATTAAGGAAAGCCATCTTAACGTCCATTTGATGAACGAGAAGAGCATGTGAGGCAGCCAGTGATAGTAGCACCCGAATTGTGGTCAGTCTAGCCACGGGTGAGTAAGTATCAAAGAAGTCTTCACCTTCTTTCTGGGTATAACCCTTGGCCACAAGCCGTGCCTTGTACTTTTCAATCGTACCATCAGGTCTAAGCTTCTTCTTGAACACCCACTTACATCCTACAGGTTTGCACCCATATGGACGGTCAGTGATCTCCCAGGTACCGTTAGCTAAGATGGAATCCATCTCACTACGTACAGCTTCCTTCCAGTAGTCAGCATCAGGAGATGCATAGGCTTCTGAAATAGTCCTGGGTGTGTCATCCACGAGGTACACAATGAAATCATCACCAAAAGACTTTGCAGTCCTTTGTCTCTTACTCCTCATAGGAGTTCCATTGTTACCCTCAACAGGATTCTCAACGTGTTCCATCGCAATGGTGGGTTCAGGAATTACAGTGAATTCCTCGCTAGATGGAGTAGGTATCTCCTGATTTGATGAACTCGACATATCCTTCATAGGAAATATGTCCTCAAAGAAAGTTGCATCATTTGATTCCATAATCGTACCAACATGCATGTCGGATACCTCAGATTTTATTATCAAAAATCTATAGCCGATGCTATGAAAAGCATAGCCCAGAAGAACACAATCCACGGTTTTTGGTCCAAGCTTGCGCTTCTTGGGAATTGGTATATTGACTTTCGCCAAACAACCCCAAGTACGTAGGTAAGAGAGTTTCAACCTTTTCCTTTCCCATTCCTCAAACGGAGTCATGGTCTTATGCTTTGTGGGAATTCGGTTTAGGACATGACACGCAGTCATTAGCGCCTCCCCCCACCATTCCTTGGATAGACCCGAAGTGTCTAACATGGTGTTAACCATATCAGTTAGAGTTCGGTTCTTTCTTTCGGCTACCCCATTTGACTGTGGTGAGTAGGGAGGCGTCCTCTCATGGATTATACCATGTTCCGCACAAAACAGATCAAATTCATTGGAAAAATACTCTCCACCACGATCGGACCTAAGCCGTTTAACTTTTCGATCAAGTTGGTTCTCTGCCTCAGCTTTATAGTTTTTAAAGAAAGTCAAAGCCTGATCTTTTGATTTCAGAAGATACACATAACAATATCTAGTGGAGTCATCAATCAACGTCATGAAGTATCTCTTTCCACCTTTCGTCAACACGCCATTCATCTCACAAAGATCAGAATGTATAAGCTCTAGTGGCGCCAAGTCTCTTGCCTCTGCAGTCTTATGGGACTTGCGAGGTTGCTTAGCTTGCACACATACTTGGCACTTGGAGCCTTTGACAGTAGAGATTTTCGGAATTAAATTCATATTGGCTAACCGCGTCATGCAACCAAAGTTAATATGACAGAGTCGTGAATGCCAAATATCAGACTCATTATTGTGGCAAACATTATTAATAACTTTAGTGCAAATATCTGACAAAGATCGGCGGAACAAGCCTCCGCACTCATAGCCTTTTCCAACAAATTGTCCACACATAGAAATTACAACTTTATTGGATTCGAAAACCAACTTAAAACCATCTCGACATAAACAGGAACCGCTAACGAGATTTTTATTGATGGACGGCACATGATGAACGTTCTTCAGACGCACAGTCTTCCCCGAAGTAAACTTCAGATCGACCGTACCAACACCTCGAACGATGGCATGTGACCCGTTCCCCATCAGCACGGGTCCCTGTTGCCTGGTAAGAAGAAAACATGGAGGCGTCAGCACAAACATGTACATTGGCACCGGTGTCAATTAACCAATCAGGGGATTGAAATACTGAAAGGATGGTAGGAAAAATACCGTACCCTGATTCCTTCATATCAGTATCACCGATGACAACATTAGCGGACTTGCCGCTCTTCTCATGTTCGCGCTCCTCAAAGCGGTTAAGACACTTCGGAGCCCAGTGATTAGGATCACCGCAGACATGGCAAAGTCCCTTCCCCTTCTTATGAGAATTCTTCTTGAAGTTGGTAGAATGTGATGGCTTGTTCTTTGTATCAAACTTGCCTTTGCCCTGAGTTTTGTTCTTATTGTTTTTGTACTTGTTGGGCTGGGAGTTCTTCTTCTGTACCATGTGGGCACTAGAACCTCCCTCAGCAACTCGAGCACGTGTGTCCTTTGCTCTCGCCTTCTCTTCAACATCAAGAGTACCAATGAGATCCGCAACGGAAAACTCCTGTCTCTTGTGTTTCAGAGAAGTAGCAAAATTGTTCCACGAAGGTGGAAGCTTGGCAATGATGCCTCTGGCAGCAAATTTGTCCGGCAACACACACTTGAAGTACTCAAGTTCTTTTGCGAGTGACTGTATCTCATGAGCCTGCTGTACAAGAGGGCGCTCATCAGTCATCTTGTAGTCATAGAATTGCTCCATGACGTACAACTCGCTGCCGGCGTCCGAGGCACCAAACTTGGCCTCGAGCGCAGCCCACATGTCCTTGCCGTTGTCAAACGACATATACGAATCCACAATGGAGTCATCAAGAACACTCAGAAGAGCGCCTTTAAAGAGGGTATCGATCTTCTCAAAAGCTTCCAGCTGTGCTGGATTAAGATCGCCCTCAGGCTTGCCCTTGGTGGCATCATAACAGCCCATGGTCTGAAACCAGTAGACTGCTCTCGTGTGCCACCTCTTATATTGCGCCCCCTTAAAGGCAGGCGGTTTCAGATGCGTAGCAAAACCACTCGGAGTAAATTGCCTATAATCAGGTTTTTGGATTGTTGGAAATATGAGCAAATTACTACGAGATTTAATCCGAATAAATAGAATATAAATCATGACCACAGCAGCAGAGATTAAACTAATCATGCTAACTAGCATAGCAGATGAACATATCACATCTATGGCACATACTAGAAACATGAATTCTACCACGATCTCGAACAGGAAGGATAGAATCACATACGGTGCAGTGGGTGCAGCACCGCCGGCGTTGATGTTGTCGCCCATGTCGTCGAGGATGAGGTTGCCGAGGTCGGGGAAGAAGTCGTCGTTCGCGAAGTCGTCGCTAATTTTTCCATGCAGCAAAAATATATACAACGTGCATCGCTCTGTCCTCGGCTCGGCTCAATCCCGCAACCCCCGGCGCCGGCGCTGGCCTGGCGAGGCGAGCGAGGAGGAGGAGCGCGCGTGTAGGTCTCCTCTTCTCATGCTCATACAAGTGGTAGAAGAGCTCACCTTATAAAGAGGTGCAACTCTCTCTCAACTTCCAAGGTGGGACTAAACTTTAGCCTCACTCACTCCACTCACATGTGTGCATGAATGGGCCAAGAGAATTTCAGAATTTTAGTTGGGCTTTGGGCCAAAGGCCTATTAGCAAAATTCCAACAAAAAGATGGGATGGTAACAAAACAAGTTCTTTGCGGAGTTGTGCGCGGGCATTGGGATGAAGACTAGCAAAAGGGAAAACTTGTTCGTCAAAGACGACATCGCGAGAAATATAGACACGCCCAGAGGATATGTCTAGGCATTTGTACCCTTTGTGGAGACTACTATAACCCAAGAAGGCACATTGCTTGGAGCGGAACTCAAGTTTGTGTTTGTTGAACGGGCGCAGGTTAGGCCAAACAACACAACCAAAAATACGGAGAAAATTATAGTTGGGTTTGGTGCCAAAGAGGCATTCTAGTGGAGTTTGATTTTTGATAACTCTACTAGGAACACGATTAATGAGATATACCGCTGTGAGGAATGCTTCATCCCAAAACTTAAGAGGCATAAAAGCATGAGCCAGGAGGGAGAGGCCAACTTCCACTATGTGGCGATGTTTCCGCTCGGCAGATCCATTCTGTTGGTGTGCATGAGGGCAAGAGAGATGGTGAGTGATACCAATGCGTTTAAAGAAAGAGTTCAGACTTTGGTACTCACCACCCCAATCTGTTTGCATAGCAATAATTTTGCGATTAAACAAGCATTCAACATGAGCTTGAAAGAGATGAAATTTTTCAAACACATCAGACTTGTTCTTAAGCAAATAGATCCAACTGAATTTGCTAAAATCATCAATGAAACTGACATAATATTTTTGTCTGCCTACAGAGATGGGTCCAGGACCCCAAACATCTGAAAAAATAAGCTCTAAAGGAGCTTTGGATTCACTAACTGAGCGGGTATAGGGAAGTTGGTGGATCTTGGCCATCTGACATGCATCACACACTAGAAGGTGATCTTGTTTATTGGACACGGGAAGATTAAAATCTCGAACAATTTTCTGTACTACCGGAAGAGAGGGATGTCCTAGACGCTTGTGCCACCGGGATGTAGATGGTTTGATTGCTCCAAAGACTTGTCGTTGGGGAGCACTGTGGCGCCCGGTCACCGGGAACAAACGCCATCTACTCTTGTTTTGAAGTATGGCCCTCCGGGAAGCCTGATCCTTGACAAGAAAAGTTTCAGGATGAAGTTCAATAAACACGTCATTATCTTTCATGAGTTGATAGGCAGAAAGAAGGCTTTGCTCAGATTTAGGGACATGAAGAATATTATTCAAGTTCAATGACCCGGAGGGAGTAGATAAAACTGAATGTCCAACGTGTGCAATGGCCATACCTTGCCCGCTAGCGGTATGAATCTGTTTGTTGCCAGTGTAGCGGTCCCGAACAGCAAGTTTGTTGAGTTCGCCGGTGATATGATCGTTTGCACCGGTGTCAAGATACCAATTGGTATCTACACCATATGAGTGTGCAGCGTTGGCAGACCGGTGTTGGCTGCCATTGCCACCATCGCCGCCACTATTGTTGCCGCCACCACCGCCTCCTGCAGGGTTTCGGACATTGTTGTTGTAGCCCTTGTCGTAGCACTTCCTGCATCGCCACGCTCCATGGCCGTCCTCTTTGCAGATCTGACAGCGTTCGCGGTCACCGCGGTCGCCGCGATCACCACCTTGCTTGCGCGGTGCACCACCACCAGAGTTGTCGTTGTAGCGAGGAGGGCCGGAGTTGTTGTTGTAGCCACCTCGTCCGCCACTGCTGCCACCTCCACGACCACCGCGGCCACCACCACGGGAAGCAAGATTGGCGGAGTGGTTGGGGGAGAAGGCAGCCTGTTGGGCGAGGATGCGTGACTCGGCTGCCAAGACCAACGAGAAGAGCTCAGTGAGCCCAATCTGTTGGTCCATGGCAGCACGGGTGGAGATCACGGAGACGAAGCCGTTGTATTCCGGCTCATGCACCAGGCCTTGGAGAATCTGGTCGACGAGGTCATCTTCTCCAAGGGGCTTGCCGGCGGCTGCGAGCTCATCGGCGATGCCCTTCATCTTGGTGAAGTAGGCAGCGGCCGAGAGATCCCCCTTGCGTGTGTTCCCCAGGGCTGAGCGGAGCTGGATGGTGCGTGCCCTGGACTGCGAAGAAAAACTCTGGCACAAGGCTTGCCAGATGCTAGCAGCAGTGGTGTGATTTGAAACTTGCATGAGAACATCGCGGGAGAGAGAGGCAATCAGGAACGTGAGAACCTGTTGATCCTGCGTTACCCAGACGGCGTACTCCGGGTTGGGCGTGGTGACGGTCTCCTTCTTCCCATCACCGATCTCCTTCTCAGAGAGGAGGGCGGCGTTCGGCTCCTTGATTGAGCCATCGAGGTAGCCCATCATCCCTGCCGCTTTGATATGCGGCAGGACTTGCGCCTTCCACACCAGGAAGTTCTCCCTGGTGAGCTTCTCGGTGATCGTGTGTCCAAGCGATGCGAGGGAAGGGAAGGCCATGGCGACGGGAGCGGAGGAAGAAGACATGACCTAGATGTGTTGGAAGGGTTAGGCTCTTTATACCATGTAGAAAGAGAGGCTCAAGCGTATACCTATCAGCAGGGACGCGTGCGTGTTAATATAGCCACGAAGGGCTGCGAGATTACAAGGATTACAAGTCTGTTAGGTCACGGATTGATCTCCAAGTCATAGGCTAGGATAAGATGCAATCGCAACAACCTAACACAAGCACAACATCTACACGCACACATACAATATACGGTTTATAGATATACCGTATGTACATTGTTTAACACAGACGTCGCCGTTGTCGTCACTCTTGCCACTGTCTTGCTGCATCTTGTCGCCGACAGCCTCCTTGTAAATCTTCTCGCGCACGACAGCGGCGGCAGAGGTCGCACACTGCCGGGAGGAACTCGTACGGCGCCCACCCCGGTCGTGCTTCCGGCCGCTACTTGCATCTTTCCGCCTTCCCTTCTTTCAACTCCTCGAGCCTATGAGCTAAGTTAGCTGGGATTCTCTGACCAATCTGAGCACTGTCATTCTATTAATCCGGTCTTTGCTTCCCTGTTAATTTTGTTGTTCATGTGAGGCGTCTAGGATTCACGTAATTTTCATCATGCGATTTTGATCCCAACCAATTCCAAGTGCTATTACTACTTGCAGAGTCCCACTTGTTCACTATGTAGTCATCCTTGTTCCTTTCCGCCCGGCACCGTACGAGTTGCCAGGAAAGCAACGCTCGCCCGAGCACGGCCGGCGCAGCGACAGGACCGGCCAGGGGAGGGCGCGCGCGTTTGTGAAGCTGCGGGGTCGGCCAAGGGCGGTTGCAGGCTAGGCGCGCGGTGTGGCTGGGCGGGCGCGTGCACGGCCGATCTCGGCCATGGCCATGCCGGCCGAGCTCGAGCTCGAGCGGGGCGACGCTGTGAGGGAATCGGACGGGGAAGAAAGTAAGAGGGGCGCCCGCTCACCAGGAGCTCGTAGGCGAAGTCAAGGCGGTCGGGGAAGCAACGGTGGTTAGGAATTTGACGTCCGCCGCCGGCGAACAGAGGCAAAAAAGAAGGTCGAGCAAATGGGGAAATTTAACCCCAAACCGTTCCTTGCCGCTGCCCAGTCAGATCATTGGTAAGAAAACCACCTTCAGTTCCTTTCAAAACCGCTCAGGGGTGACATTTATCCGGTTTTGCAAAGTTCAGGGAGTGATTGATCCGGTTTTAGAGTTCAGGGGGAATTTGATCCATCGAGGCAGATATTTTTTTTGAGCGGTATCCATGGAGGCAGATTTGATTGGGAAAAGTATACTTCCTTCTTTCTGTTCTGATCGATCCACTTGAGTCGGGCTAATGGGCTGAAGCCTTGCACATCTACGTGAAGCCTGGGGCTAATCGTCTATTTTTTTTTAAAGAAAGGGGTTGCCCCCGCCCCAATTTTTATTAAAGCCAAGGCAACCACGATAGAACCAGACTGTTTAACACCTCCAGGCGACAACCAAAAGTAGCTGCCACAGAACATACATCAAGGTCTTAAAGCTACAGCCCTATTACATCTCTCACAGAGAGTTTTTCCATTGCAAGATAGATAGTCTATTTGTTCATTTAGCTAATCCAGGCGATTCTAAGCAGTTCCCCTCTTCGCCGATCCAAAAGCCTTAAGCACCGGAGAAGTAGAGCACCCTGGACCTCTGAACATAAGATTTTCCACTGCCTGATTGTTTCCCCCACCTGATCCAACACACATCGCATATCTCGCCAGCTTCTTCCCTAAAAGACAAAACCAGTGCGCAAACTCCATAAGCACCACAAGGTAGCAGATGTGGCAGTATTAATAGCTTCACATTGTTTCTTCTTCTTCCAGAAGGAAGATAAAGATTCAAAAGACACAAGAGGGGTTGTGTTAAAGGCTTCAGCAATCACAGCCCAAATCTCGGTCGCAACAATGCAATCAAACAATAGGTGTTGAATGAATTCTGGTTCAGCACAAAAAAAACAAGTTTTATCTTCTACATGTCTTCTTTTGGCAAGGTTATCTCTAGTCAAGCTATTGTTATTATACATCAGCCACAAGAAAACATGGATATTCGGGGGACTTTAATTTTCCATATGAAATCTCTAATATCAGAGGGAACCCCACCAAAGTTAATCAACTTGTAAAAGGATTTAACAGAGTATTGACCATTCGACTCCAAGCCCCAGACGGGGCTATCTGATTGGACGGATAAAGTAGTTTGTTTAACCAGGTCAACTAACATGTTCCATTTGCGTAACATGGACTCATCCACGCATCTCCTGAAGGTGAGACGCAGTTGTACCCCATCCCAAACCTGGGACAGAGTGGCATCCTGTTGTTGACAGATAGCATACAAATCCCAAAAGGCAGTTTTAAGGGAACATTCCCCAACCCAAGTATCATGCCAGAAAGCAATATGTTCACCATTCCCAGGGTTCCCTCTTCAAAAGTTTTTTGCAGCAGCAAAAGCCCAGGAGATGCTTCTCCAAAATGGAGATCCCAAGGCAGGTTTAGCATAGAAAATATTTGGTTTGTCAGTAGCATATTTAAAGCATAGAAGTTTTTTCCAATCTCCCACCCTCCCATCATAGAATCTTTTTCCCCATGAAGCCAAGAGAGCTTCCCTAACCAGCCATCAATATTCCTAATAATCCTATCAATGATAGGTTGCAGGTCTTCGCTTCTATGTTTTTTATAGTGCAGGGGCACACCAAGGTACTTGAAGGGGAAATCATCAAATTAACAAGAAAAAATCTGGGCAAATTCTCTGGACATTGCATGAGAAACATGAATGGTGTGTAAATCACTCTTATGAAAATTGATTTTTAAGCCAGAAATCTTTTCAAAACAGGTCAGAATCCATTTCAAATTCTTGGTATATTCCACAGAATCCTGGATGAACAAAATGGTATCATCAGCATATTGCAGACTAACCACCCCACCAGGGATGGCATGTGGGAGGAGCCCACCAATTAACCCATTATTGACAGCTTTCACCAGCATCTTAGAAAAGACATGAGCCACCAAGTTAAATAATAGGGGGGAGTGAGGGTCACCTTGTTTCAGCCCTTTTTTCCCACAAAGTGTGTCCCATTAGTGTCATTAATTCTAACTTGGAAAGTCCCAAGTTTCAAGGTGCTGAGAACCCAGGCAACCCATTTAACCCCAAAGCCTCTAGAAAGAAGCATTTCATGTAGAAAATCCCAGCTGGCTCTATCATAGGCTTTCTCATAATCAAGTTTAAGAATCAAACTACTAGAATTACCACACTCTCTAAGATAAACCTCCCTTTTAATAAAAGAAGTCTGGTTGTGTGAAATGATTTTAGCACAAGTAGGGGAAACCCTAGTATTCATGGATTTGGAGAAAATTTTCACAACACAATTACTAAGACTAATAGGTCTGAAAATTTTCATCTCTCTGGCCTGGGGAATTTTAGGGATAAGGGTGATAATGGCATAATTAAGCTTATAGATGTCCAAATCCTCATTTTCAAAATCCCTGATCATTCACATAAAGTCATTTTTAATTAGATCCCAAAAGTTTTGATAAAAAAGGAAAGATAGCCCATCAGGGCCAGGAGCCCCACTAGCATATGAGCTCATAATTGCTTCTTTAATCTCTTCCTCAGAAAAGGATCTCTCTAAGTCTCTCCGTTCATCCTCACTAATCATTTCTGTCTCAGACCAAAAACCAGTTCCTAAGTGTAAATCTGGTTTAGGTTCATAAGCAAATAAATTTTTGTAAAATTCAGTAGCTACTCCCAGCATGCTATCAGTGGAGGTCACAGGTCTAGAAGGGCCTAGTAATTCAGAAAGATGGTTCTTCCTATGCCTGTGATTTGCTAGGGCTTGGAAATAAGCATTGTTACAACCCCCTTCAAGAATTTTTCTGTCTCTGGATTTCCTCCACAAGGTCGTTTCCTCTTTTTTCCAGATCTCTTCCAGTTCTGTTTTCACATCTTTCATTCTATCATGATCAGCAGCAGATAGCTGCTAGGATTCAGATAGAACGTCAAGCAGGTCAAACTCCATAAGGAGGGCTTTTTTATTTTTTTTCTTAAAGCAGCCTCAATATTAATGGCCCAGCCTTTTGTCTTCTTCCTAAGCAGTCTGGTTTTGGATAACCAGTTATCTAGAGAAGAGATAGTGGAAGAAGCAGTCGACCAAGTCTCATGAACCATCTGGTGGAAGCCAGTTTGTGGCATCCACCATTTCTCAAAATGGAACATCTTAGGACTAGATGATTTCCTCCCTCCAGTGTCTAGTACTAAGGGAGTATGGTCACTCCCGACTCTAGGGAGAGCAGTTAGGGAAGACATCGAGAAGTGAGAATCCCAATCCACAGAGGCAACAACTCTGTCCAACATAGCAAAAATAGGGTTATCTTGATTATTAGACCAAGTATAGCCCCTATTAGAGATAGAAATATCCAGCAGTCCCCATCTATTAATCCAATCATTAAAAAGAAAGGTGATATGCTAGTTAACTAACCCACTACTCTTCTCACTCTCATTCCTAACGAGGTTGAAGTCACCACAAATTAAAATAGGATAGGATGCAGAGCCTAAGATATCATGAAGTTCAGCCACAAAATCCATTTTCAACTCCGGGTAAGTAGAGCCATACACTATCACCAAGTTCCAAACAAAACCATCCTCCTTGTTTTTAATAGTGGCCTTAATAGAAAACTCATGATTAACAAAACCAATGGTTTCAAATAAACTTTTTCTAAGACCCAAAAGGATCCCACCAGCAGTTTTAATAGCAGGTAAATAATGCCATTCAAAATTACTAGTCCTACCAATAGCCTTGAGGAAACCCTCAGAAATAATTTCTCTCTTAGTCTCTCGAAACCCAATAAAATCAGGATTAGTTCGAGCAATAGTATCACAAAGGCACTGAACTTTCCCAGATTGACCAAGACCTCTAATATTCCAAATAAGTCCTATCATTTAAGAAACTTTGAAAGGGTGAGACAAACCAAAAGGCCTAACTTGTGTTAAGACCTTTGGAGTTCTCGTCAAGGCATCAGCAGTGCCCATTGGCTTGAGAGAGCAACCATCCAAAGGGGTCCCAAACAAATCATCTTAGTTTAATGCAAGATTATCTGGAAGAACAATTTCAGGGTTATTCTTGGCAAAAGCCAAGCATCTCTCTTTTTCCCCAGCAATCTAATCATGAATCGTTTCATGTTTATTAGCATCATCACCCCCAATGCATAAATCAATTTTACTCATTTGGTCAAACAAAGTGTTATGATCAGTGTTAGTGAAGGATTTACTGATTCTGCTTCCTCTTGTAAGCAGCAGCTTTTTCCATGATATTCACATTGCCATGTCCCCTAGTAGCAGGTTTCTGAACCAGAACATGCCCCCATTTGTTTTTCCAAGTGAGCAGACCCTGATCCCGAGCATGATCAAGGGTTTTCAGCACTGATCTCTTCAAAGAGATATTTTGTATGGCCTGGACAGCTTCAGGGGGAAGAGTCTCTAGTTCATCACCCTTGGATTCTTCTTCATCAGACTCACAAAAGTCTACAGATCTAAGAATACTCTCACAATACTCCATACTTTCAAGTTTACCACTAGAGTTGGTTGTCCCCTCAGCATTCCCCACAAGGGGTTTTGTTGGAGTGAAGCTTAGAAATCCAGAAGGATACACATCCTCAGAGTCATTTCCTTTCTCATCTATAAGTTGATCTTCCTTATCAGCAGCAGCACACTCTAGGATAAAGTTTTCATGATCAGAATCAGAGCAAAACATGCCAGACTGGGGCCCCTTCTGTTTGTTCTTTTCCTGATTAGCTAAATTAGCCTTATCAAACTCATCAATTGCCTCCTCACTATCTAGCAAGTCTTCAGATAGGCCATCCTTCTGAGCATTCACACCTTCATCCTCCTGTCCCTCAGCTGCACCTTCTCCTTCTATATCTTCATCATCCTCAATATCATTAACAGAATCAACACCACCCACTTGCTCAAAACCTTCAACAGTAAAGCCGAGTAAAAATAACTTATTCTTCATCTCAATGAGTCTCTCAAATGGAATTTTTGTAGGATCCCTGCAGGCAATTTTCATTCTAACATTCTCAAAGAAAGTCCTAAACATACCATTCCAGTCCACATCAGTAAGCACACCAAACAAACAAGCAATCTGAGCAAAGACTTTCCATGTGCACCACTTAGGAGGGATTCCTTTAATTAACACCCAAGCCTCAATAAGTTCCCCAAAAGGTTCACATGCCCCTTTCCACTCAGTTAGTGTAATAGACACATCCTGGGGCAGGGAAAAACCAGGCAGTTCAATGAGATCCTCAACTTTTTTTCCAAGGAGGAAATCTCACTAGGAATGTCTTGCTGGATAGGCCCCTGATCTGCCAAGGCCATTGTCTAGTCTTACAGAAAGTAGCAGTCAAAAGACTCAGCAACATCTCTTTTTCCACATCACCTTTAAGGATATTGACTACAGCACAGTTTTGGAAATTCGGCCAATTGGATTCATTAGCAACAGGCCACAGGGTAAAAACCAAGTCCATTTGCACCACTACCAAAAAAGGCACCAGTTGGCTGAACCCTAGTCCAGGCAGCATAGTTATTCACGTTGTGATTCTGCTGACAGATAAAGCATGTTTTTTGGCTTGATACAATTTCCAACATAATGCCCTGGACCTCCACAGTCGAAACAGATCATGTCCTTGTACCTAGGATCTAAAACTTGTTCCATCTCCACCTCCACAGATTGAGAAGATTGTACCTCGGACGAGGCAGCCATAGAGGCTGTGGACCTGGTAGGCTTTGGTGTCGGTGCCAAATCCTTAGAGGTCGGGGCAGATGGCTGCCTCCTCCCTCCCTGCGAGCTGGCTCTCTAAGTGGCAGCCTTCGAAGGGCCGCTTGCGCCAGATCCCGCAACAGCATTCCTACGGTCAGACATCGCCAATCCTCGCTTCACAACGGCTGCGAAAGAGAGGGATCCAGGGCACATACCCTCCCTTGAAACCTTGATGGTCCTTGGGATTGGATCAAAGACGCGGCAGAGGCAGGGTGGAAATCAACGGCCGTGAACGAACGAGAGGCGATCAAATCCTTCCGGATCCAACAAGTGAATCCAGAGGAAGGAGGAGTAGTTCAAGGGGGTGGTGGTGGTGGAGGTAGGCGGCGGCGGGGAGGGGAAGGAATGAGCCAGAGTTGGCCAAAGTGCTCTTCTCTAGTTTCTAGGTCACCTTGTCTACGCGGACGCGTAACCTGAGAATGCGTTTTCCTACCAGGGTCATGAATTTTGAAACCGAGACCTGTCACGACCTGATTGGGCAGAGAGGACGGCTTTTGACTTATCGTCGCCTTGTTGTTCAACAGGCTATCACCAGAATTCGAATTAACCTCAGACTTAGATGCCGTAGAAACAACAACAGCTTCAGTAGAATCAATCAACACATCAGGGGAAACCCTAGATTTAACCAAATCAACTAACTGAATTGCTGAACTCTCCTTCAAAACTTTGGACTGAATCCTCCGTGAATGCAAAGCAAACAAGCGAGAACGAAATGCAGAGGACAGGCGGATCGAATGCAAACCTCCCTCACCCGGCGAGGGGGATCGATGGCGCGACGCTGGTGTAGGATGGGCAGAGGTGTCGGGTCCTTCACTGACGACGGTGGGGCAGCTGCACCCTCGGCGACGCGCCCCCACCATGAGAGTTGGTAGGTGGAAGCTGGGGGTGGGGAGAGCTCGAATTGATGCGGGGTAGGTGGAGGGGGCGAGCGGATTGGGGATTTTGTCTCACTCTATTATCGTCGCCCGAGGAAGGGGAAGGGGAGGGTGGGAGAGGCACACCATCCTAATATTTGCTGCTATATGTATAAGGGCTAGTTGGGTAACTCCTGGGGCTACAGCCCCAGTTGCCCCATGCCCAATTTCGCTCCTGGGTGCCGGGGACGTGGAGGCTGACCGCCGGCAGCGGCCTGGTGCCACCGGGTGCCCGAAGGGGCGGCGTGGCGGGTTGAGATCACCCGCATTCGCTCGTCCCTGACGGAGGAACAGCGGAACGAGCTGCGCTACGCCGCCGACAGCCACGGCCTCTGGACCATGTACTTGCAACGTCGTCGCGAGGAGCAGATCGCCTCCACCAACGACGTCATCCCGCGGGGCCGCCTCAACGCCGATGGGCGGCGCGAGTGGTGGGGCGTGCCAGGCCGCACTCTCGAGGCCGTCGTCAACCACATCGAGACCAGCAACGTGCCACGCCTCGAGTACCCGCCGCGGTCGTCCTTCTCTCACCGCCGTGGTAGCTCCTGGACGCCGCGCCGGATGGAGCCGGGGTCGTCCTCGTTGTCGTGCTCTAGCTCGCCGGCCACGCTTCGCCCCGTCAAGCCCGAGCCGGAGGAGACGCCGCTCGGGCGCCGCACTTGCAACGGTGCCCTCGTCATCAACTAGGGTGCCCGGCCCTCCCCGCGCGGTTCCTTCCGCCTGGTCCGACTGAAGCCGGAGGCGGGGCTGCTCCCAGTGAAGCCGGAGCACGTCGAGATGGCGGCCCCCGACGACGAGTCCTCCCTCAAGTGGGAGAAGGAGGACTACGTCCGGGAGCAGGTACGCCGCCAGCGTCGGGCATATGCGGAGCTCCAGGCCCGGCACCGCGGGCGCGAGCAGGGCGGCACCATCGTCCTCGACAGCAACAAGGAGGACCAGGCCGGGTCGTCCAGCGCGCCCCCGCTCCTCGGCGACCCTGGCCAGGGCTGCAGCAGGGACGGCGTCGGCCCAAGCCAGCCGCCCGACGACGACGACAACGACGACGATGGCGACTGCAGCGACTACACCCGCTTCTACAGGCTTCTCGGCATGTAGACGACGGCGACGGTGGCGGCGGTGGCGGCTAGGCTTAGTTTGGCGTAGTTTAGGCGTAGTTCAGACGTAGTTTGCATGTTTCGTGTTTTTTGTACAAATTTCAATGTAGTTTCGCCGAGTTCATGCAGAAAACACCGAGTTTGCATATATTCTGTAAGGAACGTCGCCGAACCTGGGGCGACCTATGGGCCGACGACTGGGAGCTAAGTCGCCCACATATGGCGATGAGATCCCTTCTCTGTCTAGTCGGAGGTGTAATGGCTATGCGTTATTGGCTGAGGTTACCAAATAAAATAAAATAAACTTCCCATAGATATCAAAACTCGCCAACCTTGGCTGCCATTCTAACTTCCAATGAATTTTAAGTGCTTGCCTCCACATAGCAAGTCACTTCCTCCATTCGGGTTAGTAAGACCCCTACACACATTTTGGACGGAACATACTGATTTTGAGACCTAGTTACTAGTGGAGGTTGCCCTGGCTCCATGTCTGACCTACTAGCGGCGGCGGGAGATCTGTGGCGGGTGCTGCTGATAGCTTCACCCACCACTGATGGCATTTTAGCGTCCGCCACTCCTGGCATTCCTGCGGTAGTCGCGGTTCCAATGGGAAGCACCGTTGATCTCCAGGGGTGGTGACCTTATCTCTGACGGCACCAATGTCAGGGAGGAGCTCTGGTTAGAGACAGATGGGGGGGGGGGTTGCTTTTCTGGGTAGATTCCAAATGTAAGGATGCAAAGCTGACGTGGCTCAGTAGTCAAAACCGTTTTTGTGAGTCAAAACCGGGCGGGGATTCATTTATGAACTTAGTGGTTAGTTGAGGGTTGAATCTTAAACATGGTGGCAACTACAGAATTGTAAACATGTGGACTTTTCTCCTGAAGAATTATGGTGAATGGATTTACATTGAGCAGCGCGGCTAGTGCAGATTTGAATTCATTCCTGACAGCAGGAAGATCCTCCCTGAATGGTATTTCATCCTCCTGGCACGCAGTGGGGGGCTAAAGATTGGGCACTAAGGTCAGTTTCCTAGTCGTTACGAGCAATATCATGGACCGAGTCACTACAGTATCATGGACAGAGTCACTACAGTATCACGGACTGAGTCGCTATATTAAACCAGACCAAGCCACTACAGTATCACAGACCCTATGGTTGTGCGACTATGCGTGAATCGTCTTGCCTATCCTAGCCGACGTGGTTCGTGTTATATAGATGGGGTGTGAGCCCAGATACGCATACAGGTTGTTGAGGAGTACATCTTCGAGGAGAAGAATACAAGAGATAAGAAAAGATAAAGATTACATGAGTATCCTGTCTAACTACTCCTCGGTCGGTTGACATAGCGAAGATCCCCCTTGTCGTACACACCAAGGGCAATGCGCAAAATATTATGTCACGTTTAACACTCTACCTTAATCACAACTTTATCAAGTTGAGATTATGATCGAAGTCTACAAAACTTCTTGTGGGTAGAGCCTTGGTGAAACCATTTGCAACTTGGTCTTTGGAGTGAATTAACCGAGTGTCTAAGAGTTTATTTGCAACTCTTTCTCGGACAAAGTGAAAATCTATGTCAATGTGTTTAGTTCTAGCATGAAAGACTGGATTTGCTGATAGATAGGTAGCACCTAAATTATCACACCATAGGCATGGAGCTCTAGTGCTTTTCATGCCTAGTTCCTTCAAAATAGACTGCATCCATATGATCTTTGTTGTTGCATTGGCCAATGCCTTGTATTCTGCTTCTGTGCTGGACCTGGAAACAGTGGCTTGCTTCCTTGCACACCAAGATATCAAGTTAGGTTCAAAGAATACTGCAAAACCACTAGTTAACCGTCTGTCATCCAGACATCCTGCCCAGTCTGAGTCAGAGAAAGCACTGATAAGTGTAGAAGATGACTTGCTGAAATTTAGGCCAATGCTCAAGGTATTTTTCACACATCTTACTATGCGTTTTGCAGCAGTTAAGTGAACAGTAGTAGGTGCATGGAGGATCTGACATACTTTGTTAACAACAAATGAAATGCCTGGTCTGGTGAGTGTCAGTACTGAAGTGCACCTACTAGGCTTATTTGTACTATCTTTTGAGTCCAGAAGCTCTCCTTCAGCAAGAGATAACTTTTCTGTGCTAGATGAAGGAGTGGGTGCAGGCTTACAACTTTGCAAACCAGCCTTTGTTACTAGGTTTGTTGTGTTTTTCTTGAGAGAGATGAAGGCCATCCTTGTGCTGCTTGACCTCAATACCAAGAAAATAGTGTGGATCTTCTAGATCCTAGAGAGCAAACTCTGCACTCAAATCCTTCAACAGTCCTGTTATTGCTTCATCAGATGAGCTTGTCAAAATGATATCATCGACATATATGAGAACAAATATAGATATATTTGACTTGTTGTAAATAAATAACGAGGTGTCAGACTTTGAAGGAACAAAGCCAAGTGCTTGCACCTTTTACTGAGACGAGAATACGATGCTCTTGGAGCCTGTTCAGTCCGTACAAGGCCTTGTCAAGTTTGCACACATGAGTAGGTGCACGTGCATTCACAAACCCATGAGGTTGTTTCATGTAAACCTCTTCTTCCAGAACACCATGGAGGAACTCGTTCTGTACATCTAGCTGTCGTAGACTCCATCCCCTGGACACAGCAATAGACAGAACAAGATGGATGGTGGAAGCTTTAACAAATGGACTAAACGTGTCCTCATAGTCAATACCATACCATTATTTAAAGCCCTTTGCAACAAGTCAGCCTTGTAGTGATCAATGGTTCCATCAGCTTTCCTTTTCATCCTGAAGCCTTGTAGCCATGTTTTGTTTTTCTTAAGTTCCACGAATTCATCATGCATTTCCTTTCTCCAACTTGCATCACCAAGAGCCTCTTCAAGAGTGTTGGGTTCTCCTGGTTCACCTGTCGAACATACCAGCCCATATTTTGTAACATGTTTGTGATCAATAGGTTTAATTACCCCTTGTTGTAGCCGTGTACGATGCAGAGTAGCAATAATAGGAGCTTCTGCAGAGACCGTCGGCACAGAAGATCCCAAGCCTTAGCCAGGCTGATCCTCTCCTGATCCCGAGGAGGATCCGTCCACCACGCCAGAATCCGCGTCGCCTGTAGCTGGCGCGTTCGCAGTCGAGGCCGGATCTTCTACGGCCGCCGACGGTTGCGCGAATGGTGTTTGGGCCACAGAAGATCTGGGCTGGAGTGCGTCATCATGCCCCCGTGATTGCCTGGGCCCGTCATCGGCATGATCTGGCCCCGCATCCGTCAGGTGAACCGCAGTGCGCCGCTTGTACACCCGCGGCTAGGCCTCAAGCTGTGCGCGGCTCGAGCCAGCGCCGGCCTGCCACCTGTTGAGTGGCTTTTCGCGTGCGCGAGGAGAGGTGCCGCGGCCCGCCAGGGCCTGCCGCGTGGCTGACGCGGAGTCGCCCGCATGCCCACCTGCGGCTGTCGTGCCCGCACGCCCGCCTGTGCCTGTCACGGCTGATTCGCTGCCAGGCGCAAATCCCGAAGGAGATCGGCTGTGCTGCAACTCCTGACCAGATCCCGGGGAATATTTGTCCCCCGGGCCAGGGCACATGAAATATCGTTCTGCCGCACCATTTTCTGCAATTTTTTCACTGCTGTTTTCTGCATCATCAAAAGGCTCATGAAGGCTGGTAAGAGGGTTAGTCAACATATGATCATCACAATTATTAATGCCCCCTTGATCATTGCCAGAGAGATGAGATGGTAGAAGCAAGATTTCTTTGCGGAGGAGGGCACCGGCGTTAGGATGGAGATCCGCAAAGGGGAACTTGGTCTCATCGAAAACAACATCGCGAGAGATGTATACCCGACCAGTAGAGATGTCAAGGCACTTGACACCTTTGTGTTGAGCACTATACCCAAGGAAAGCACATTGCTTCGATCTAAACATGAGCTTGCGATTGTTGTAAGGATGGAGATTTGGCCAACAAGCACAGCCAAAGACACAGAGAGATATGTAGTCTAGTTTGACGTGGAGGAGACATTCTATGGGTGTTTCATTGTGGATGACACGGCTAGATAACATATTGATGATGTGAACGGCTGTAATAAAGGCCTCATCCCAAAATTTGAGAGGCAAGGAGGCACCTGCTAGGAGAGCCAAACCGACGTCAACTATATGCCTATGCTTGCGTTCGGCTGACCCGTTTTGTTGGTGAGCGTGTGGGCAAGATACATGGTGAGATATGCCTATATTTTGGAAGAAGGAATTGAGTTTCTCGTATTCCCCCCCCCCCCAATCGGATTGGACAACTATAATCTTGCTGTCAAACTTTCTTTCAACGAGTGCTTGAAAGTTTTGAAAAACTTGAAACACATCGGACCTTTTCTTAATAAGGTAGATCCATGAAAAAAATTTGTAGTCATCGATAAAACTCACATAATATGTGTGTCTGCCGACGGAGGAGCGAGCAGGTCCCCACACATCAGAAAAAATCAATTGCAAAGGTTTGGTGGAGACACTAGTAGATATGTGATAAGGTAATTGACGACTCTTAGCACACTGACATGAATCACAAATAGTTTCAATATTGCGCTCACCAACAAACGGGAGCTTATTTTTCCTAAGCAATTTTTCAACCAAAGAAAAAGAGGCATGTCCTAAACGATTGTGCCATCGTGTGGACGAAAGCTTGATATAGCACCACAAGCTTGTTTATTGAATCTTCTAAACTCCAGAATCAACTGGTAGAGCCCTCGAACACATCTACCTCGATAGAGGATTTTCTTCGTTGCCTGATCCTTGATCAAAAAGAAATAAGGAGGAAACTCGAGAAAAACATGATTGTCAATGGCAATTCAATGAACGGAAAGAAGATTTTTGTGACTAGGAACATGCAAGATTCTTTTGAGATGAATTTTTCAACTAGGGGTATTAAAAATTGAATGGCTAATGTGACGTATACCCATACCTTCACCACTGGCCATGTGGATTTGATCTTTGCCATGGTATTTCTCCTTCATGGTAACCTTCTCGAGCATGTTGGTGATGTGGTTGGTGGTGCCACTATCGACGTACCAATTTGTGTCAACTCCATAGGAGCCATCGGCCGCCGCGGCAACCTTTTCTTCATCTTGTGAGGAGTCATCATCCTCCTCGTAGCAGTACCAGCTGTCCTTCGCCATATGACCAGGCTTGCCGCAGATTTGGCAGCAAGGCATGTCCGGACGGGATTTGTTGGAGCCGCCACCGCGACGTCCTTTGGAGCTGCCAGAGTGTCCGCCGTCGCGAGGGTTGTTGGAGTAGCCACCACCGCCGAATTCAGACTTCCCCTTGCCACGGGGAGAGCCACGCGAATGAGGGCCGCCACCGCGGCCCCTGGAAGCAGCCATGCGCTGGTCAAAGTTACTGAGCATGTCAAAAAGTTCATCAAGGGTTACCGGAGTAGCGTGGGCGTCCAGAGCAGAGATCAGGGGCTAGTAATCTTGGTCCAGCCCGTGGATGATGTAGGACATGAGCTCGTCATCCGGGATGGCCTTGCCGGCCGCGGCGAGACCTCGCATGGCGGCGAAGTAGGAGGACCACCAATTGATTTCCCTTGTGCGCGTTGATTAGCGATGTGCGGGTGTTATTGACGCGGCTGAGTGACTGCGACGAGAACATGCTCGCCAGTGCCACCCAGAGTTCCCACTCTGTGGTGATCATGGTCACCATGACGAGCACCTCCTTGGAGAGGTTTTGGAGCAGGTATCCAAGGACCTGCTGGTCCTCCCTCACCCAGATCGGATGGAGAGGATTCGGCCTAGAGGTCTCCTTCCCAGCGGCGTCCTTGGTGACAAGGACTTTGACCGGTTCGGTAGCCGTGTCGTCGACGTAGTGGAAGACACCGGCGCCCAGCAGCTGCGGCGTGATCTGTGTTCGCCACAGAACGTAGTTGGTGCGGGAGAGTTTCTCCGGGACTCCACCACTTAGCGTCGGCTGGAAGGAGGCTGATGAAGACATGGCTGCTGCCTGCTGCGCACTTTTGGTGGAGATGGACTAGCTAGATTGATGGAAGAAGATTGCTCTGTATACCATGTGCGACTATACGGGAAACGTCTTGCCTATCCTGGCCGACGTGGTTCTTGTTATATAGATGGGGTGCGTGCCCAAATACGCGTACAGGTTGTTGAGGAGTACATCTTGGAGGAAAAGAATACAAGAGATAAGAAAATATAAAGATTACATGAGTATCCTGTCTAACTACTCCTTCTTCGGTTGACATAGCGAAGATCCCCTTGCCGTACACACTAAGGGCAATGCGCACAATATTATGTCACGTTTAACAATGGTGTGCCGTAATGGTCCGGCCTCCAAGAAGGCGTCACATAGGAGCTCTCTCTCCGGCCTCCAGCCGCGCCAGAGCGTCTCTCATTTCAGTGTGATACAACAGGGTTGGTCCGCAAGGCCAGGTGGTGGAGGATGGCGAAGACCGGATCTTGGCGACGGTATAGGATTTGGCACGAAATGGGCTGTGCTGTAGATGTACATGCAGATCCTGCAAGCGGTAAACTGGCCGGCGCTGCCGCTGGGCCATGCGGCATGGCTGGCCAAGAAGGTGGAGTGCTGCACGCTCTTCCTCTTCGCCACCGAGGAGAGGTAGCTGCTCAACAGCCAGGACCGCCTCAGTATCGTCCACCTCCCTTAGAGAGGAAGTACGTAGCAAAGTCCTAACCTCGCCGCGGGTAGCTCAAAACCATACAGATATTACAGGACCATAACAAATAAAAATTCTCCGCATGACTTCAAATTCTACCTTTTGACTTTGCTATCACTGAATGCTGTTGATGAACAGCTCTTTGTGTCATTACTCTCCAATTCAATTGAGATGTTCAATACTGCTCTACAAGGTGTTTTTGCAGCAAGTGTCAAAGTTTATAGGATTCCAGAACTAGCATGCATTTTGTGTTGCCTAAATAACTGATTATCGCACCATTGCTGCATGCTGAGATAGTCTTTGTCTTTTCTCTTTAATTTGTGTGGCTGATACAACCTTTACAGTTTACACATATGGATATTTCTTTTGGTGGACAGTACAATACAAATTTATGATCATAATATGGCGCTAACACAACTGGAATGGATCATGACTAATCTTGTAGTTGTACCTGTACCTTGAGGATGAAAGAGATTTAGCTTAGAACACAGGGCACACACTATCCGGGCCCAAGTCTACCCCTTTTGCAGTTGGGCATGAGGCTAGAGGGCAGTGCTCACCGCCTGTGCCCCACCAGTCGACGGTCCGGTTCTCCATGGTAAGTGTGAAGTACAGCAGCACCGCCATGAACGCGACACCTGCGTCAAGTGCAGCAGAGAGGATGTAGTTGTACCTCTGCCACCACATCTTCCTATACCGGAACACAAAGAAGTTGAAGATGGTGCCTATGAGCAGCCACGAGTTGTAGTTCATGGCTGTTGCTGCTGGCATCTGGGCTGTAGCGCCGATGAGCACTGGCAGGTTTATCATGAGTATCCACTTATGGCTGGGGAATATCCTGTGGAAGATGTACACGATGACAGGGCCTGCTGCGCCAATGAGGAAGAACCAGTTGACAGCTTCATAGTTACCATGTGTGCCGAAAATGCGCTTCGGGCCAACAAGGCCCCAGATAACCGATGCATCAAAGAAGACACGGTCACCGGGGCACGTCCATGGGCTGTCTGGTGACAGCAATTGGTCCTGGCAGATGTTCTCGACGGAGCCAAGTAGCCACCATGCCGTGCTGAGGTTGACAGTCCCGGCCACTAGTGTACCGGCAAACTGGATAAATAGTGAGCGAATGTCAGTAAATTTATTTCCTTGCATATCACTCATTCGCTTACAACGGGAGCAGATTTGGTGGTTTAATTACCTGAACAATGAACATTGATCTTGGAGGTATCTTCATGTAGTGTCCGAGCTTGAAATCTGAAAGGAAGGCAACTGCCTGCAACATGCTCATGTAGCCGTACACCTTGAAGCACACATTGGCTACTGGGTATCCAGGCATTATTAAACCCATAGCATATTCGGTGATGACATTCAGACCAGGAGTCTGCACATCCATAATTTAAGGATTTTGTCAGTTTTTCTTGCAGAAATCATGAAAAAGGAGAAATGTTAAAATTCTAAAATATTCTTGCCTGGTTAGTGGTTGCAGTAATGATGCTTATGGGGAGTGTGAAGACGAAGGCCATGCCACAGGCGAAGAGGAGGCCCCACCATGGGAGCTGAACCTGGTCCTTGAGGGCGGTGCAGAGGATGAGGGACACTGTCATCGACAATACCATGAGCGAATAGAACCACCACGCTGGTATGTCGTCGTACTTCCTCATCAGCTTTGTGTGGATGTCAGGCACCTCCGTCTGTGAAGCACGGAACCGGTGGTAGATCTCTCTGTACATTGGTGTCACATTGCATGCAGATGTCAATTTTGCATTTTCAGCTCAGAACCACATGTATTCATAGCTTACAGAGTTGAGAATAGTCCTTACTTTCCGTAGAAGATGCCGACGTGTGTGATGGTTGAGGCGATGGTGGCAAAGTTGAGCCCATAAGCGAGTGCAAAAAAGGTGCTGAGGTTTATCCTTCCGAGCTTTGCGTATGCATCCGTATCAAGTTGGAACTTCTGGTTCACAATGTCAGTGATTTGATAGGCGGATCCATTAGACATGAAGAGGTGTGAGGAGAATATGGGGAACGTCTTGGCATTGTAGAGGTTCATTCCCCAATACGCCGTGGGCACAAAAACGTAAAGGAATAAGAAATAGCCAACGAAGATGTTGGCAGTGGCGAAGAATGGCGATATGAGCGGGCTGAAGAGGAAGGAGGAGACGGCCGACCAGTCAAGTGTGAAAGCTCCAAGGCCCAGTCCCTTCAAGCCCGAGCCGAGCTGCTGCGCCGTCACAGACTTTGAGAAGACCCAGCACACCCATGAGATGGAGGTCAGCGTCGGGAAGAGGTAGCCCGGGACGACGTACCACGCGAAGCTGCAGATGAGCGCCACCAGGAAGAACTTGGAGCGGGAGATCTGCCATGAGTCCTTGGGAGATTCCTCCTTCTCGTGCAGTGCCCTGGTACGTACATACATACATACATACATAAGGGTGCCCTAGTAGTACAGAAGAAGTTTCATAATTTTATGGATTCGAATGGTTGACATGTAAAAGAATTGATTCATCACTTCAGACGAGAGGCGAGCAAGCGAAGGAAGAAGACGACCGATATGATTGACAATTTTATTTTATTTTTACAGGTTGTTTTGTGTCTGCTGTTTTACGGGATAACAATTGATTGTTACTAACTATACCTTTCATTACTAAATAATAAGACAATTTTGTAGTTTAAATTGAAGTGCAAAAACGTCTTATATTTCGTTATGTGAGGTAGTAGTCGTCATGGCAGGATCACGTCTTTTGTGAACCTGGACCACGGGAATACAATACTAATCCATCCATCTAGTTGGACACAAATTTCAAGCGCGTGCGGTCCCCCTCTCCCTCTCCATTAAAACTATGTGATGCAAGCTATGTGTCGCAGCCGACTAGCCATGCATTCACATCACGCCCGCCACGTACCGCCAATTTTCCGTCACAACTTGTGAATCTGGATGCAGTGCAAGAGCGACTTTTATTTGTCCACGCTTGAGGAGGACAAAACACAACCATGCATCCAAATGTCGCCGTCCGTCCCATCTTAGTGGACGTACTCGACAGAATCTAAATGTGCTCCCAAGTCCAAACTGTCTAGAAAGGTGAAATGACGCGTAGGGCCTGACTAGTATATATATTCATCGTACCTGTCATGTAATCGCTCGAATAATCTAAATGAAAGATGGACATCGATCAACCTTTTCTAGATGGCTTCTTTGATTCACATGATTCACAAACAAAACAAGATTCAATGGCATATCACATTTACTACTATCTCTGTTTCAAAAAAAAAATTTTGAACACCCGTTCACATCACGCCCGTCGCATATCGCCAATTTTCCGTCTGAATCTGAATGCAACGCAAGAGCGATTCCTCTGTCCGGATGGATGCATCCAAACATCACCATCCGTCTCATCTCAGTGGACGTACTCGACGGAATCTAAATGCCCCCAAAGTCCTAACTGTATCTGTCATGCAATCATCTGAAAATCAAAGTTCAACATCCATCGACATTTTCATTATGGCCTATTTGATTCAAATGATTCTCAAAATTTGAAAACCCTAAAATTAGACTGGTACATCATCTTTAATACATATTAAACTATTAAAAGCTTGTTTAATTGTGCGGAGAAAGAAAAACGTAGGATTCTTCTAATGAGGTCGGAAAATTTTCTATAAATCTAGTACAAATGAATCAATCCTAAGGAAAAATTGCTATGTGTTACAAGCAGACAAATCAAACAACTAATTTAAGAAAATTGGTAAGAATTACATTTCTCAAAAATTCCTTGGAAATCTTTTGAATCAAAGAGACCCTCTGAGAATCTGAGGGTAAAAACTGAGGGTGTGGCGCTACGATCATTTCTTCCTATTTTTGCCCTTTGGAATCAAATAAGCCCATAACCTACTATACTAGTTTTCCAGAGCACCGCAATCAGTCGGCATAGATAACCCCTATCAAAGGAGAGTGGATTTCTTGCTCCCGTCAGCTCGGGTTTTGAAAAAAAAACAAAAATATCATTTTGATGTTAACAAAATTCTTAAAATAAATGCACATGAAGAAAGGGCCCCTACATTTCTGAGAAAAAATCATAACGAAATACGCTTTGGTGTGATGGGCTAAAAAGAAAGAAAAAATCAGAACGAAGGAAACATGGAAATTGCAGTAGGGAAATTTTATGATCGCAACACTTTGTTCGCTGGTCACCGGAATGACAAATATAGTAGCAATCCAACCAAAATTTAACAACGCTAGAAAGCAACCAGTCCAAGGGAAGGACAGAGGAGTATAGTGGGCAGTGCGGTGCTCACCGGAAGAGCGAAACCTGGACGAGCGTACCCGGCCACCACATGTGCGCCGGCTCCACCACATACTTGCGCATCAGCCCGGCCCACCCGTACCCAAGCACCTGGATCGATTTGGTTTATTTTGGATGCCACACGAAACAAGAAAGAAATCCAGTCCGGGCGTGAATGAGAGTAGTACGTATACCTGGGTGGTAGTGATAAGGAGCCAGGCGGCGAGGAAGGAGATGGAGCGGCCGTAGAAGGCACGGATGATGTCGACAATCCCGACGGCGTACGCATGGCCGTTGCCGAAGGCGTAGCCGGCATTGGCGAAGATGGAGATGAGCACGTGCTCCTTCATGTTGAAGGGCCCCGGGTTGAGGGTCCACTCCCCGCCGCCGAGCATCGCCGGCGCCCGGAACATCCGGCGCGGCAGCACGCGGGCCAGGAAGTGGCCCATGGGCAGCGACGCCACCTGCACGGTGATCTGGGTGACGATGAGAGGCTCCGTCCGGTAGGAGAAGAACTGGTTGAGGAAGCTCATGAGCGCGCAGGACAAGAGCCCCATGCTCCACATCCGGAACGTCCACACCGGCAGCGTCGGGTCGTCGCCGCGGGGGACCGTCAGCCGCACCTCCTCGATCGGGGACGTCTCCTCCTCCGGCTCCTTGCCGTGCTCATCCACCGCCATCTCACCCATTGACTGACTAGTCTGTACCGGAGAGGTCTGGCGCGCGCGTGCGTGTATATATGGGCGTTGAATCTTGCTGTCTTATGTTTGTGCGTGAATCTTGTTCAGTCTCAATACTGACATAATGGAGAGTGGTGTCCAACTACTACTCCTTTTGTTCATTTTTATAAGGTGTTGTAGATATTTTAGATAACATGTAGAACAACTCAATATCAGTTGACTGAAAGGACTTGTAAACGTGAACAGTGAGAGTATTATTTTTTAGAAAACTTTCGAGTGGGCGGACGTCTAAATGAAGCAAAAGATACACCAGCAACCCCACCCCAGCAATCCCTATCTAGACAACCGGATAGCTGACCTGAATGCTCATATTGACTCCCACGTATTTAATGAAGATCTTTATCAATTGAACCATGATGTTAATGATTCAGTTAATCCCATAGGCAATTTACTTTGTCCGACGATATGTTACTTGTCCAAGATTCCATCGTCGGTATCGCCATACCTAGTTCAATCTCTTTACTGGCAAGCCTTTTTACTTGTTCCGTAATACAAGTTCCCCATGACTAAATTCATTAATCACATGCTTGCATGCTTCTTGTGATGTTGTATTATCTAGAGGACCTACAGATATCTCTCGGTCACACGGAGTGAGAAATCACCGTCTCAATCCATGCAACCAACAAATACCTTCGGAGATACCTGAAAAGCACCTTTATGATCATCCAGTTACGGAGTGACGTTTGATATCCCACATAGTATTCCTCCGGTATCAGAAAGTGGTATGATCTCATAGTCTAAGAACAGATACTTTGATATTACGAAAGCAACGTCAAATTGAACTTAGTGATATGATCAGATGCTAAGCTTATGATTGGGTCTGTCCATCACATCATTCTTCTAATGATATGATCTCGTTATCAAATAACAACTCATATCTATGGTTAGTAAACCTTAACTAGGGGCAAAGTTGGGCCTCGGGCACCCAGGGCGCATGGAAAACCTAACAGGCTATTATTATGTGTGTACTTTTGCAAGCCAGGGATGCAGGGTAGCAAAGGGAATGAGGCCCAAAGTCTTGGGTTGTCTTAGTGGAAACGGACACATGCACAACATGCAGGAGACACAGTGCTCCACCCCACGATTGAACTTTTTCTCAAAAAACAAAAAACCCAAAACGAACTCGAGGCACAGGAGACGCAGTGCCAGCGCAGCCGCCGCCGAGTCGCACACACGCAGGACGGCACGATCAATCTCCAGTGCTCGCGCCACTGTCTGCTGCCATGGCGTCATCCATCAACAGCCTCCGCCCGCCCCCAATTTTCCCCGGCTCCCGGACGCCGCCCTCCTCCTATGCATCGTGCGCCCGCGACCTTGTGTGGCGCGCCATCACTTGCTGGCTGCTTCATTGCCAGCTATAGGGCCATGTATTTTTCTTTGATATTTTTCTTGTTTCCTGGCCCTGCTGATTTACACTTTTACCTTGTTCTACTTGTATCAATGTATCAACTGATCCAATTTGAAATTTAATTGAATAATGTGTGTGTATGTATGTATCCAGTCATATATCTAGGGTATTATTGAACTTAAATTGATGTAATTGCTCATTTTATTTCATATTGTAGAAAAAGACGATGAAAAGATGTGTTTCACTGATGGGCACCGATTGCTGAATTATAGGATGGTTTGCTATATTGGGCGTGTTGTATTTGCAAGTATTGATGATGATGATGATGATGATGATGATGATGATGATGATATTTCATATCACTTTTAATCATATAGGTCTTGCAGAGGGCATTTACATTTATGAATTTTTGCTTTTGATGTTTCGAAGGTACTAGCTCTTCTTCCATCGTTGATAAGTGGTTATGCAAGGTACTGATTAAGCAAACCATTGATTTGGTAATCTTTTATCATGTACTGTTCTTTGTAGTTTTGTCATATTTTTATGTATTTTGTTGTATCGTTAAGCAAAGAGTTTAAATTCTAAATATTTCATGCAATTGAGCCATATTTTGGATGGGTGTCTTTTAGGATAGCTAAAGGCCATATGGACGGTAAGCCTTTCTCTCGCGGCCATAAAAAATGGAGCCCGGGGCTTGCTCCAATCCTAGCTCCGCCAGTGACCTTAACCATCTTTAATCAACAAGCTAGTCTAGTAGAGACTCACTAGGGATACGGTGTTGTTTATGTATCCACACGTGTATTTAATTTTTTGATCAATAAAATTATAACATGGAAAATAATCATTTATCAGGAACAAGGAAATATGATAATAACATGTTTATTATTGCCTCTAGGGCATATTTTCAATAGTAGCGACGACGAGTCCATAGACGGCTACAGCGATTCCGACCACACCGGCGACGTGGACTCCAGGAAAAGCACCTCAGGCATGATCTTTCTCCTCAGGAGTAGTCCAACAGCTGCCAGTCACTGAAGCAGAATGTTGTTGCCACCTCATCATGTGAAGCAGAGTACATTGCAGCTGTGCCATGGGATCTTGCTAGCTCGCCTTCTCTGGAAGCTACTAAATCGAGACACTGCCCCATGATCCTCTACATAGAAAACAAATCTCCCATCTCAGTATGCAAGAATCAGGTACTTCATGACTGCAGCAAGCACATCGATCTCCTCTACGACTTCATACATGATCCATCGTTGTAAATCATTTTGGGCTGAAGAAAGTCCATTTTCACACTTACGTACTAGCACTATTTGTATAGTCAATTTTAGGTCCAAGTCGGTTCAAGATCCTATGTAAAGAAATCACACCCATCGCTGTAAATAATGCATTCATGCTTCAAAGGAAAGTACTACTACGAGTGAACTTACCTAGTGTATGTGTGTGTGTGTGTTCTCCCAGCTAGAACCGCAGCTGTAGTTTGTGTCTTTCTTTCAAAAAGGGCTCGTGCCCCTTTTATATGTAAAGCAACAACCATCATACAACTTGACCACACCACACGTACCTAGAGCAAGATACAATGGATGCTGAAGCACGATGGATCATGGACTCCAAGAAGGCGCCTTCAAGAAGCAGACAACACCTGAGTGCCGCCACCGCCCGATCACAGGATTAGCGTTTACGGCGGAGTCGCACAGTGGACAACGAAGAACCACGACAATGCCTGAGATGGGATGATCCCATAAGTGTCGGCATTGTCGGTCTTGCAGAACTAGAGCGAGTTTTGACCACGATCGGAACTCTTCACCTTCAAGACGGCTTACAGCCACTGTTGCACCACCGTCATCGAACATCGCACACTAGCCACCACGCTGTCGAGACGACCATGGAAACTAACTCACACCCGAGCCAAGAGCATCGCCCAAGAGCACCACAGCTCCCAACACCAAGGCCGTCTCCTGACATCCAAGACTGTCCATCCTTCCACCCCAAACGCACCCCTTGACAGGGAGGTGTCCTAGCAAGGAAGGTCGTCAGAAGCTGCCGAGGCCACCGCAGCCACACCACCACACCCCCAGTGACAAGGACCATCGTGAAGAGCCATCTAATTTCACCGAAACTCAACGACTAGGCCCCCTGCCTCCACCACTGGAGTGCCCCTGCCACCATCAGCCGGCCTAGTAGCCACCACGAGGCCCCGTTGTACAGAAAACCTGGATCTGGGCAGAACCAGCCGGCCTCCACCACCACAAGCCAACCCCCGGCGCTCCAAGCTCGACGCAACACACCACCCACAGAGGCCATGCTCCTCGCGCGCCACGGTCCAGCCGCCCTGCACCAAAGCCGGCCGGACTAGGGTAAGGAGCAAGGCGCGCACACCCGTCCGAGCACACATCCTCGCGGCCGCCGCAATTCGGCCAAGCAGCAGCTCACCACCGCGCCGCCGTTCGCCGCACGCGCAAAAGATCCGCCCGCGCCAGCCGTCCGCCCCTGCTTGTGAAGCTATCCCGTGCTAGTTGTGCCTCGAGTGGAAAGGAGCCAGAGCCCCGCCGCCACCTACGTCGATTGGGCTTTGCCAGGCGGTGGCGGTGAAGAAGGGGAGGGGAAATTGGCGGTGAGGCTCTAGGGATTTCCCTCGGTCTCCCACAGGGGAGCGGGGGGTATGTTTTGTTCCAACTCACCATCATTGCAGAGTGGAACAGAGCAAGATTACATGGAGTATAAGTTTTTTGAAGCTCTGCTTTTGTTTGGTGACTGACTGGCAGGCGATGCAGTAGACGATAGTAACCTGTGTGAATTCGTGTCCAGCATGTTCCGAGCATTGGGATGTTCTTGAATGACGGTTCGTCTGCATCATCATCATCTATCGGCCATCTTGCACGTCATGTGAGTCCTCCAAAGGTTCGTTCTTCGGTTTAACATTGATAGTAGTCATTTCAAAACAAGGCTATTTTTTTTGAAAGGTGTGTACCACTCAATATTTTCGGGTCCAAATTGAAAGCAAACCATGCGGAATGGGTAAACACGGTGAAACCCAACCTCAGCCTTGGCAGTTGGCATCCGAGAGAAAGTGCACGTGGGCGGCCGGATGAATCCGCAATGGATGATCTTCATGCCGTGAGGACCAAATTCAAGTCTGCACTTGCTGCTCTGCTCAAGGTAAATGCATCCACTATTCATTCATTTAACAGAGCTTGCAATCTGCCGGACATGCTACTTAAGTTTTGCCTAACTCTATGGTTTCATATTAATGGGACCGTGGGAAAACCCGTATTGCTAAAAAAACAGAACTTGCAATCATAATCCTATTGCGGCGCCCATTTTCTGAACATGCTTTACTCCACGAGGCGAGGCCATCTCTTGCTGAATCCTCCATTACAGGGGGTTGCATGATTCTGTCCGAACATATGCAATGTATATCTACCATAAAGAGCAGAGCTGACAGAGTATGTGTATTAACTAGATTTTGACGATGATGACAACAAATTCAGAGTACAAACAGAGATCCTTAACACAACACAACACCTACTGTGACATTCATATCTGTCAGAGGCAAGAATTGACTGATCTTAGTTCCAGTTCAGAATAATTGCAAGCCATGCTTCCAAAGAAAATAGATAAAGATGGGTTGAATGCTTAGTAGTACATGATCCTGTGCCGGCAGGCTTACAAAACATAGCCAAATATTGAGCATATCCTTGTTTACAAGCCACATCACAGTGTTTAACGAAGTAGTAATACGCCCTCCGTCCCATAATACTCCTATAAGACATTATTACATCCGATATATGGGACTAGTATCTAAGCACAAAGACGAGGATATATAGTACCTCAACAAACCATCTAATAAGGACTCTTTTCGAAAACAGAAGGCATTTCTCTGCTCCAAAGCCTGAGCTCCCAAACCGAAGGCGTTCTGCTATCTTTGGTGATCGGATTTGGCTTAGAAACATGAAAGGTAGCAAAACCATGTGCCGAGTCCCAAGACATATCATATTGTGTTCTGTTGGGTTGACAAATAAGGAAATAAATTATTGCCTTTGTTTGTATTACCGTCTCTCTTTGGTGTAAGCTACCCTTCCTTCAAATGGAGCGAAAGATGAGGTCCGAAGACAACTGCCATCTCTAGAGGTGGCCAACTTTGTATGGTGTGCATCAGGGCTTTACTAGTTAAGCTGCGCAAGCAGTAGTCAGAAGCTGAAAAAAGGTAATGAAAAGCAACGGCCATGACTTCTTGTGGAAATCTTCCTGTTAAGTCAGATGCGATGATATTGTCTGCACAAGGCTTGCCGAGTCCATTTGATATGCAACACAATGGATCTGGACTCCAGCTTGTAATAAATTGCACCATGCTTTCCAACAATACTGGCATGGCTAGTGAATCAAAATATGAAACATCCTGTGTAGGTATTTGAGTGAGTTGTCCCATAGCGACTTCAGCCGCAGACTTAAATTGAGGTCCAAGTGAAGTCAGACATTTTGCGATAACTCCAATTATGTTTGTGCTTTCTTGTAGTCTTAGAGTCAACGGTAGAACAAAACTTTTAAGTGGTGCCTGGTGGTCTTCTCATCAAAACTCTAGCATTGCGACCATGGTTTTCACTTTCAGTGAGATTTCGGTGAAATCCACTGAATTTCAGTAATTTCAGCAGACACTGAAATATTACGTTTCGGCCAAAATATTTCAGCAATTTCAGTATAGCACAACCATTTCAATATTTTTCAAAATATTTTTCAAAATTATCAAATTTTGAATTGAATTCAAGTGAATATTTCGGTCATTTGGCTGAAATGGAAACTGAAATCACTGAAATTCACTGAATTTCAGTAATTTCGGTTGGTGCTGAAATTTTTCTGAAACTGAAATTGAAAACCATGATTGCGACACTACCATATCCTTCTGCATAAGCCGGCAATATACAAAGAGAACAGGTTTGGCTTCCTCGCACCACTTCATAGGAGAGACCCTTGCCTTCAAGAAGATGCCTGATGAGAGGATTGAGAAACCTATAGTGAGAAAGTGAACATCCGGATTCCATGTCCCTAACAAACTTGTCGGCTTCGTTGGCAAACCACTCAAACCTTCGAACAGCAGAGCTACTAAGCAACATGGGAGTGAGTTACCGTAACATATGTGTATAACTGGTTGTGCTCAATCCAAATCCATGTACCCACCCTCTGAGCTTTGTCTTAGGTGTGGGTGTGAATTTTGGTGCTCTCCCTCTGAGTTTGTTAACTGAATATGCATTGCGTCTTTTGTCCCCTGATGATGCGGTTGACATATTTGCCGACTGAATATGTTGCTTTCCTTTGTCCATGGTGTTTGTTTTGTGAATTATTTTTCTGTACCAGATATGCTGTCCAACTATATTTCGTGTCGGTTTGTGTCTGTTTCTGTTAATCTGAGTTTGTTAACTGAATATGCATTGCGTCTTTTGTCCCCTCATGATGCGGTTGATTTCCTTTGCTGCAATCGCCATGTGTTGTAATCGTGCAAATTTGTGTAATTGTATGCTTGATCGTGAAACAAGCACATAGGAGCAATTTCAAATATTTTTTGAGTGCCATTGAAACATCTTACCAGATTAACAGAAACAGACACAAACTGGCACGAAATTCTGTTAAATCGTGCAAATTTGTGTAATTGGTATGCTTGATCGTGAAACAAGCACATAAGAGCAATTTCAAATATTTTTTGAGTGCCATTGAAAACATCTTATCAGATTAACAGAAACAGACACAAACTGGCACGAAATTCTGTTAATCGTGCAAATTTGTGTAATTGGTATGCTTGATCGTGAAACAAGCACATAAGAGCAATTTCAAATATTTTTTGAGTGCCATTGAAACATCTTACCAGATTAACAGAAACATAGTTGGACAGCATATCTGTCTGGTACAGAAAAATAATTCACAAAACAAACACCACACGAGTACAGCATAACTGGTACAGAAAATACATTCACAAAACTTTAGTCGACAGCACAGCAACTGGTACAGAAAATACTAAATTCACAAAACCAAACAAACACCAACAACTCACACGAGATATATCCTTAAAGTCCACCAAATATAGTTGGACTGGTACAGAAAATACTAAATTCACAAAATACAACAAATCAAAAGGACCATATATCTTATTATAATACTACACATCCTTGTACCGAGATGTCCCACTTCTCAGAAACCAGACTGGACCATGCAACAGTAATCTCCAACTCAATGCCTCCAGTGAGTATACATGTTTGCTGGCTTATGTTGGAAAACTTGGGCTCGAAGGTCTCATTTTTTTGTGCAACTTTATTACCGGAATCTGAGTAGGCTTCCAAGACAAAATTCAGGCTTCCACGATAGTCTACAGAGACAACATTCCTTGATAGAACAAGGTAACCCTGAGAAGTCATCGGCATGGCTGTATAACGAGAATCAAGCAGCTCAATTTCCTGAGGACTGGCGTCAGGTCCAGTGACTGAGCAAGCAACTCGACCTCCGAATGCTTTAGGCCATGACCCCTCCTCTTTGACACGGACGCCCAAAATAGTCGCCTGGACTGTTCTCTGAAGTCCCTCCAAACTTAACTCTAGGGTGCAAAAGCAGTTCCTAAAGCAAACGGGGCCTTCTCTTCTGCTGTAGTAACTGCACACGCCATTCATCAGTGGCTTATCTTGAGACTTGGTTCTACCTCTTACTTTTAGTTGGATTTCCAGGACAACAGATTCCTCGCTGACAATTGCACGAGAGGGGCCAGTCAAGGTCAAAAAGGAATCCTGCAAGCATCGGCAATCACCTTATTAGCAACTGATAAACAAGAGGGCCCAGGCCAGGCAGGCATGTCCACAATATCCCCAAAATCAAACGAAGAGCATATTGATAAGATTAAGATGGTAGAGATAGATACCTCTTCATTGAGTATCTGGCACTCACTCCTGTTGCGGGCAAACAGAAGGTTGCGATTGTGATCCACATGGTCTCGGGCAGCGACCGTGCCGTACACTGGCAACGGCCATTCCAGACCACCTCGTATTTCTGCGAGTTTGACAGAGAAGATCTGCAGGCTAGGCCCGACTCGACCATAGTGCAACGGGGTGCTCCCTGGTATCAAGTGTGTGTATTGCATGGAACTCACTGCCGCTGCATGCATCAGAACAAGATCAGTGGAAGCAGCTGTTAGAAATCTTGTAACATGAACAGGTACTAATAGATAAGCAACAAAGTAATTCCTTCCCTCCACTTCCCTTATGCAAACAAGTACGACCAAAGGTAAAAAGGAGGAAGGAAACTAGTTAACCAAAGTTCAGTAAGATAAGCAAGATGCATGCATGTTTACTCACTCATGTCTCGGAAGCAACCGAACCCATCAGAACCCCCCCATGTCCCTTCCCAGGCATCAACATACATGGCAAAACGCTTCCGTTCGGCAGCCATCTCCTTGGCCTCAATTTTTAATTGTTCGTCTGATTTGCCTCTATCCATCTTCTCAACATCATAACCTGTGTTGGTGGCAACAGAATCTGCAGGTTCAAGTATTGACTTGTCTGGTACGAACATGGAGGTATTCGATTCATTCGCCAATTCACTGGTATCCAGACTCATCTCCGATGTCAATTTGGAGTCTATCTTCGGCACTTGCTGCTCCATTGATGCAACGTCCCAGTCCTGCTCCTCGTCACCAACACATCCTTGTACCGAAATACCCCGCTTCTCAGAAACAAGACTAGACCAAGCAACAGTGATCTCCAACTCAATACCCTTAAGTTCACAACTATCCTGACTTATGTTGCAAAGTTTGGGTTCGAAGGACAATTCTTTTTGTGCAATGGTATCACCAGATGGTAAGCAGGCCTCTAGGAGAAAATTCAGGCTCCTGTTAACATCTACAGAAACGACATTCCTTGACAGAAGAAGGTAACCCTCAGAAGTCACGGGCATGGCACTTCCACGAGAAACAAGCAGCTCAAGTTGCCCGGATGTGATGTCAATTTCACCATCAATGACTGAGCAAGCGACTCGGCCTCCCCATCCAGAAGGCCATGACCCGTCTTTGACACGGACGCCCAAAACAGTGGCCTGGACTGCTTCCTGAAGTACCTCCAATCTAAACTCTACGGTGCAGAAGCAGTTGGTAAAGCAAACAGTATCATCCCCTCTGTTGTAAGTGCACACACCAGTGATCAATGCTCTATCTTCAGACTCTGTTGTACCTCTTACTTTCAGTTGGATTTCAAAGTCAACCGATTCCTCGCACACAATTGCACGGGAGGGGCCAGTCAAGGCCAAAAAGGGCTCCTGCAAGCATCATCGATCACCTTATTAGCTACTGACAAATATGAAGGCCCAGGAAGGCAAACAATATCACCTTATTAACAAAGGTATGTATATTAAGATGGTATACATACCTTTTCCTTGAGTATCTGACACCTGCTCCTATAGCAGGCAAACAGAAGGTTGCGATTGTGATCCACGTGGTCTCTGACAGCAATCATACCATACACTGGCAACGGCCATTCCAGACCACCTTGAATTTCTGCCAGTCTGATGGAGACGACCTGGAGGCTAGGCGCGGCTCGACAATATTGCCTTGGGGCGCTCCCGGGTATCAAGTGTGTATATTGCATGGAACTGACCGTCGCTGCAGAAATCGATCAATGGAAGCAGGTGTTAAAATTTTGGTAACATGAACAAGTAGTAGATAAGCAGCAAAGTAAATCCCTTCACTTCCCTTCCCTTCCCTTCCCTTATAGAAAGACATAGGACCCAAGGTAAGAAAAGAGAGTAAGGAAACTAACTAAACAAAATTGAGTAAGATAAACAAGATGCATGCATGTATGTTTACTCACTCATGTAATGGAAGAGACCGAACCCTGCCGAACCCCATTTAGCATCCCAGGCATCAGCGTACTGAGCAAATTCCTTCTGTTTGGCGGCCATCTTCTCAGCCTCACTGGCTAATTGTTGGGCAGATTTGCCTCTGTCCATCTTCTCAACAACATCATCGCCTCTGTTGATGGGAACATGATCTGCAGGTTTGGGTATTGACTTGTCTGATGCTGAGAGATTTGATTCAATCGTCGTCACATTGGTATCTGGACCTGTCGCCGCCTCTGCCTCTGGCTCTGATTTGGAGTCGATCCTCGGCACCTGGTCCGCCATGGATGAAATGTCGCAGTCCATGTGCTCCTCATCACCACCGCCGTCGACATCCAAGGCGGCAGTTTCCACCATCCGCTCCCTGCCATTAGCTGCATCACCATGCTCATCCAAGGCGTCAGTTTCCATCTTGTGCTCCCCGCCATTAGCAGCCTCATGCCCATTCAAGGCTGCTGCAGTTTCTTCAGTCTTGTGCTCCACGCCCTGAATATCCGTCAGGCTGCGGGCTTTGACAGCCCTCATCTGCTCGCTCAAGCGCCTGATTTCATTCGTAACAACCAGTTGCCGCTGTGCGTTGCGCTCGATCCTATCCAACAAATCTCGACTCTGCTTAATCGAACTGGACAAATCTAACCTCTCCTGCATCAGCTGTCTCTCCTCGTCCTTGAGTTCCTTCTACTCCTTCCTGAGTTCTCTGAGCAGAGCTTGATCCCTTCTGGGATTCTTGGTGCCACGAGAATCGGGGTTCCCAGGGCCAGGGAGAACTTGGGACTTGCCGGAATCCCCTTCCGCCTCCATCTCACTTGGCGTCCTCGCCTCGCCTTCTCCCCGGCCGCTCGCCTTTCCTTGTTGGGATCTGGCAGAAAGGGCTCGCCGCTCGCCGCCCGCCGCCGCCACTCGCCTTCCCGTATTGAGATCTGGCTAAGAAAAGGGCTCGCCGCCGCCGCCTAGCTTAGGGTTTTTTTTGTTTCTGAGAATAAAGAGCAACCGGTCGATCAGCACAATAGTTCCACACAAAGTGCGATGAGCGGCCCTGGCCCAGCCCGGAGAAATACTACTTATGTCATATAGGCCGACACATTGTGGCCGGGCCTGCGTTTGAAGTGTGCTAGTCCAAGTATGGCCCAGTTTGTGTCCTTCCTTCTTTTCCCAAACTAGGGTTTCTTGCGTGGCCACCGTCGTGATCTAAGAAATTTAGGCCCACTCGCCTCCGGCTGCCATTTGGTACTGAGAGCTGGGGGGACCTCGGATCTTCAAGACCTCTACGTTCTTCATCATCATCTAGTGATCATCATAGTTTTTGTGAGAATACATTTCCTCTCGTTCTTTTGGCGGTGCACGAGGTTAGATAGTTTTCTTTCATCTCAGATCCAATTATTCAGATCTGATGAGTTTATGTTGCTGTGTCAAGCTTTTTTTGTTGATCTGATTCTTTGTGGAGGTGAAATCTTTCATCGACAACATGGTGAAGATATAGTGATTCGACGGCCAGCACTTCTAGGGGATCAATCCCGACCCAAGTACGTTCATCGATCAAGGCTTCCCATCTCTTTGAATGGGCGACTCAAGGCGCTTTCAAAACCCATTATTGCTAATGTTCGTGCGGGTAAAAAAGTGACAACATCGTTGCTCCAGTCAAATTGCACACTCTTTATAGAATATTTAGAGTATTTCTTCGAGCAGAGATTGACACCATGAAGAAGGTGTTTTCAAGAGATTTCATTGTAATTTTTAGTTATAAGAATTATTTTGTATTTTCTTGGATTTTAGGTCCAAATCAGTGTATTTGTAATTGTTACGAGTATGAATAAAGTTACAGGTATTTCTAAAAAACATAGTTTTTTGTCTAAAACCATATGTATATATAGGTTTCTTCACGCCCCTAAAAAAGGCTGCTTCACAAAATTTGAAATCTATATAGGTAGACATCTCGCTCTTTTCTGAAAAGAGTTAGAAATTTTCTTTGTAAAAAAAAATAAAGAGCTATAAATAGAAATAACCGAAAGCTAACAAAAACAGTAGCTTTTCTTCAACCTTATTTGACAATAAACCATCCCTCTAGATTTTTTTCTCTGCTAATCTATATCTATATCTATACCTAATAATAAAAGGGCTATTGCTTCTTGCGGTACATAACGGAAATTGCCCCCAGACTTGTAAAATATTACCCATCAATGCCACATGTAAGTGATAAACATCATTTCACACAGAGGAATCCCCCGCCTATACTGCGTTCTGTGCCTTGGGAAAAGATGCAGCATGCTTGTTTGGGCCGGCCCATGTCCAGGCGGCCTGTCTTCATTTTTACCTTTCATTTTTTTTCTGTTTTTATTTTTTTCTACTTAAAATAATTTGGGACTTCAAAAAAGATTGGAAAATAAAAAAAAACTGGAAATTTTGGAATTAAATATTTAATAAATCATAAAATGATTATGGATTCAAAAACTATGCGATTTTATAAAAAAATTGTATATAAAAATATTCAGCAAATAAAAATGTTTATAATTTTTAAAAAGTTCATGTATTAAAAAATGTTAATAAAATTGAACAAAGTTTCACCAGTTCAAAAACTGTTCATGAATGGAAAAATATCCTAAAAATTTAAAAAACTGTTTGTGACTTACAAAATAGTTTATTCACTCATAAAATGTTCGTTGATTCAAAAACTGATCAATCATTTCATAATATGTTCATTAAATAAAAAAAATCATGAATTTCAAAAATTGTTCCACCAATTTCCAAAACAATGTTCGTCCATTCTATAAATGTTCGCGATTCAAGAACATTGTTAAAATTTTAAAAAGAATGTTTGCAAATAGTATAAAATGTTCATGAATTCAAAAAATGTTCTTGATTTTAGAAAATATTCGAAAATTAGTAAATATGTGTTCATTAATTTGAAAGATGTTCATGATTTGAAATATGTACATGAGTTTTAAAAAATGTTTTTGATTTCACGAAATTGAGAGTGATAGTGTATCTTGGTGGTGCAGCAAAATGTGATCATGGCCATTGGAGCTGATGATTTTTTCCCATTGCAATGCACGGGACCTTTTGCTAGTATCACCAACCCCGCTAGTAGGGGAAATCTACCCAAGGTTGGCTTCCGCGGATTCTTCACTTAAAATCGAAGGGTATGTCTCTACAGACCTAAAGTTGTGATTACTTATGGTAGAAATACCACACGAGCATTACACCTTGGCATCGCCCCCCGTGCTCTCTCTCTCTCTCTCATGTTTGTCTTTCTTCTCCACCCATGTTTCTCTTTCTTCACCACCGGTCGGTTCTCACCCACGTGTTCACTCCTAGCTACGAAACAAATTACTCCCTCTGTCTAGGTGTGTAAGTCATCTTACAAAAATCAAATATTCCCAAAAATCCTAGGCGCATTGCATTAAATTTCTTTCTCGTTCCCCTCCCAGCCTCGTACTACTGCCCACGTAGAATAAGTGCAGGAGAGAAGAGGAGGTGCCAGCCAGTGCATGCATCGCGGCTGGACTTTGATTAGGCAAGGGATTGATGGTTGTTTTGCATGCACTCATGTATTCAATGCTGATTTTATTTCTGTTTTAAACCGGCGCTGTGATAGGAAGATTCCCTGCTTGTCGTGCTTCTTCTCGTCCAATCTCAATCCACCTAGGTCGCGGTGCTCTTCCTAATGTGACTTACACAACTAGACGGAGGGAGTAAGGTTCATCCTAGCTACTATCAAATGACAGTACACATCATTAAGAGCTAAATGGATGAATGGGGAAAGTTCATCATCCCTCATCTTCCTCTTCCTCTTACCTATTCTGTTGCTATTGCAGCTGTTCTTCTTCTTCTTCTTCTTCTTCTTCTTTTCTTATTTTCTTCTTATTTTCTTCTTTTTTTCAGAACTAAACCTAAAACTAAACTAAACATAAACCTAAAACTATAACTGAAACTAAAACTAAATATAAACTAAATATAAACCTAGAACTAAAAAACCGAAAAAAGAGGAGGAGGAGGAGCTCACCGCAGGGGAGGGGGTGGCCGGTGGAGGAGGGGGGCGGCCCGGTGGAGGAGGTCCGCCGCAGGGGAGGGGGCGGCGACGCGACCTTCCTCACGGCGGGGCTCGGGCGGCCACCGCAGGGGAGGGGCGTCGTGGCCGGGGCGGGTGGGGCGATGTTGTCGGGGGGTCAGAACTGGCGGGGGCGTGGTGGGGGTCGAAGGCGGGGCGGTGGTCGGTCGGCGGTGGGGCTCGGTGCGGTTGGGTCGGAGGAGCAGAGAGAGAAGAGAGAGGCGTGGGGGTGCGTCATTATTAGCCATTATGTATTAACCTCTTTACTGTCTGCTAACGGACGACAAAGTGATGTAGACCGAACCTCGTGGTGACATCCGATCGGTTGTTGCGGCCCGATCTTTCACGGTACTCCACCTCTAGTAGTAGTAGCCTCTCACCCGCGCACGCGATGCACACGAAGTAGAGGGTTTTGAACCTTGCGGCTCAGCACGAGAGAAACAATCTGGATGACGGCACCTCACGCGCAAAACAATTTCCTCGCAGAAATCGCAACAAAGAGGTTTTCTAAAGTTACCTCAAAAACTTGATACGGGTGTCTACCCTCGAAAACACATCTGTTTATTTCATCTCAAAAAATAACCTCCTTTTACAACGACGCACACATAGGCTTTATAGAAGTAGCCGACTTGGAAGACACGCACAATTAAAATCTTTCCTAAAGACGCACGTACAAATACTTCTTTTAATCTGGACTCTTTGTAGATTTAAACTAATTAACTAAATTACCGGCAAGCTTGGTGGGCCCCATCCATTCTCCTTTAAACATCTATAAGCCCACGTGAGAAACCTTCTCACGCGCGTCTCTCTGGTGGTCGTGGTCGTCCAAAGAAGTAGAAGCAAATCATATGCTTCCTTTTAATTAGTTGCATCTGGCTCAACACATAAGGGTGCATGCATCTTGACGTCCATGTTGAAAACTTCTTCCAACTGCGCGTCCAAGAATCTAGTGTCCGTGACCAGCTAAAGTAAAACCCTTGATCAGCGTAGCTACCTTGATGGACTTCCTTTTTAAATTGATGCACTGCCTTCTTACCTCTCCCGTACATATTTGAGCATGCAAATTCCTTATTTGATTGGTTAAGTACAAGAAATCCCACGTCCATACATTGCATGTGCAATGCATCAACATGCATGCGTGTAACATTGACTAGTGCCATCTTATCACTGTAGTTCATGCATAAATCTCTTAGAATAAATGCATCGCCAATAACGACTATAGGAATTGCGGTATCTTGATCCTGAGTCGTGTCTTGTACATCCTTGCTATAGTCACTAAGACTAAGACTAGAATTGGTCGTATCACAAAGAGGCTTTACAAAGAGGTGGGGGTGGTGGGCCGTTACAGTAGTGTCGTCCACTGGACCCCACCCAACTCTTTGCCGTCCGCTAGCGGTCTTTGCCATCAGCTTGACGGCAAACAACTGGCTGATGGCAAATTCCATAATTCCAGTAGTGTGTGTTGTGTGTGTGGGGGGGGGGGTGCAGGGGGCTTGTCCAAATTCCTCAATCACCCTAAAATCCCTAGCTGCCACCCCTTTGCCCTCGCCAACCGTCGCTCATGTCGTCGGTGTGCCTCCTCGCCGTTGTGGAGGTGCAACTCCGCGTGTTCCTAGGAGCACCAGCTCCCCACTATTTACTTCCCCGTGTCATGTTGTATGCACCATCCGGTCAAGGCCATGGCTACACCGCCGTGGGGCTCCTTGTCCCTAACGCTTGCGGCCGGCTCACGACCTCCTTGTTGGTCTCCCAAGAGGCGGTAGATCTAGGGATAGCCCCTGATGCCCTCAACCCCTTTGCTGTCATGGCCACCCATGTGGACTGTGCTGCGGATTTTGGTCGCTGGCGTCAAGCTCCACATGGGTTACAAGAAGATCCAAAGTAATTTCAAATAGCCAGTGTGTGAACATACATGCTTTAGATCTGTTTATAATAATTTTGTATTGCTAAGACCATGTGGCTTCCTTCCTAGCTAGCTTAATTTGTGCTAATTATGCATAGTGAAAATTTGTACAAGAAGATGCAAAACAATTTCTGGTGGCATGCGTGTGAACATACATGCTCTAGATCTGCATATAATAATTTTGTATTACTAAGATCACGTGGCTTCCTTTCCTTAGTTTTGAGTACTCAATGCAGATGTTTTGTTTCTTCTTCAGTCATCCATACCTCAAATCTGAGAGTGCTTACTATCTTCATAAGTTTCTGGTAAATGTAGTATATATCTTCAGATGAAGGCTACAAATCACTTTATTTAAGGAATACTCAAATTGCAGAGATTTTTTCTTTGATAATCTCTTGATAACTTGGACTACTTTTATTTCTATTTTTCTATCATGATTTTGTTTTTCAAGTTTGAGTGAATATTGGTCCATTGATATCAATCCGCAAATTGATAGTACTATATTTTCAGAAGATGGGTGCATAATAATATCATTAGTTAAAAAAATATTGGCTAGTCAGTCAAATACACGAATGGCAGATATATTCTTATTTTAGTCCTATTCAGAATCATTATCTTCGTGGTTTGAGCCTACAATAGTATTTTGTTATGCAGATTCAGCCAAACGTAGTGCTATTTTACATGGTTGTGCAACAAATCTTTTCTCTCCGAATAGCAATTCAATCAACTATAATTTCTCCTTTCTATGTATTTGAAATAGTTTCGTGTTGTATGAGCAAAAACATGAATTTGATTATGTTTTGTATGACAAAAAGAGCAGATGTAGTCACCTTCAATATTTCATTCTCTTTGGATATATAGAACAAATGTGAAGCTCATGAGGGTGATGAGATCCAATTCACAATGTGAAAGTAGTGCTATTCAATCTAACATGAAAAAGAAAGTGTTGCATGGGCAGCTTGCCTAGAGGGCCAGCAGATAATAACAATAAAATTGCAAGAAGAGGGTGGCATTTACAATTGCATGGAGTCATGATGACTACCAACAAATCTAAATCTGCATTTGTCCTTATACAAATGGAAATCATGTACATGCTCGACACATATTCCGAATTAGAATAATAGTCACATGTATGTATATATTGTTTTTTTTGAGAAATATGTATATATTGTTTGGTATTATGTGGCAACGCATGGGCACACATATTTCTGAACAAATTATAACATATGCAAGAATAAGTCTATCAGAATGCCCTGGTGCCCATGTCAAGTCTAGCAACGGATTAACAACGTTACCATGCAAATTAATACCGCTATTGCCCTATGATACGGTAGAGACACGCATGCACCTAAAGCCGTGCGGCCTCCAGCGGCGGCACCGGCAGGGAGTAGCAGCACTTCTTGAAGTTGTCCATGGTGCGGCTGAACAATGGCACGTAGGCGTCCACGCTCCCGTTGCCCACCAAGGACTTGACGACGTAGATGGCGCCGTCCACCGGCGCAGGACTGTAGCAGGGCCTGAAGAAGAAGGGTGCTCCACAGCCAAAGTCCAGCCTGGGGAACGGGATCGCTAGCAGGCTGTCCAGGTCAACATTGGTGCCTAGCCGGACCTCCACCGCGTCCGCCGTCGGCACCAGCTTCTCCTCCTCCACCGCCCCGGAGCTCGCGAAGTCGATGAACGACCTGAAATAAGCGTCGTCCATCCGGGCCACCTCCCGTGATATGAGCTCCACGGCGTACCGCAAAGGCCGGTCTAGCAGCTGCCGCACCGTTGTCGTCGGCCACGCCCAGAGCACCACACTGCCAGTGTATCCCTCCGGCACCCGTGGGCGGCGCATCCGCCTTCGCCCGTTCACGGCGATGCGGATCCTGGTCGTCTGCCGCCCTTCGAGCCCACGCGACTCCGTGAGGCACCGCCAGAAGTGCGCCGCCAGGCACTGCAGTGTGGTGTAAGACCGGGGGCCACCGTCCGATACCAGCGACTTCAGCTCCATGATCCACTCCCGGCTAAAGTGCACCTTGTGTACGACCACCTCGTCGCCGGCGTGGACAATGCCGTCGCCACGGGTTCCCGGCTTCTCGTCACGAGGCTTGAGCTCCACGCCACGGTGCTCGAATCTGATCTGCGGCAGGGCCCGTCGCGCGAAGAGCGACATACGATCATGGACCGGGACAGGGTCGATGGCGACGCCGCGAGTGGTCTGACCCCACGCGACCATGAAATTCCACATGGCGGGCCCGTCGGCCACCTTGTGGTGCATGGTGAAGCCCAGGACCATGGAGCCGCAGAGAAACCGCGTGGCCTGAACCAGCAGCAGCTCCTCGACGCCGTCACAACTAGGGTATAGGCTCAGTACCTTGCTTCCAGCGGCCAGCAGCGCGACGGCGCCGCTGCCCAGCTCGGAGTGGGCCATAGCCTCGACAAACCGCGCGCCAGCGTCACAGAGCACGATCGCGGGGCCGGCGCCGAGGCGGCCTGCCCATTCGGGGTACGCAGCCAGCGCCCTGGCGAGCGCCGCCTCGAGGGCGACGCTGGGTGGCGCGGGCGGGTGGAAGGCGTACACGTAGAAGATGTACTCGTCGTAGTTCACCCTGTCGAACACACTCAGTGGGATCACGTTGCCGCCGGCGCTACCATCTTTGCCGTAGTCGGGCTTCACGGACTTCGATGATTGCACGGTGATCTTCATTACTAACTACTCCACGGTGATCACAGAGTAGGATGATATATGTATTGGCCGCTTCATTATAATAAACTCAAATATGGTCATCAACATGGGATCTAGGGAATATGCTTGCGTTGCCGTTTGATTTATTGGCATCAAAAAGGCGGCAGCGGCGGCCGGACCGGCATGTCGTGTAGATTTGATGCGTTTATTAGCTTTAAAGTTTTAAATAGCCGGCTATAGCTCGCTATAGGGGTTTATAGGATTCATGTACAGTTGTAGGTATTTAAAACAATGGTTAGCCTCCCTGGGCTTGTCGCCGGCTAGTTGTACTATGTTGATTAGTATATATGTGGAGAAGCACCCGTTAAGCATGCTTCGAAGAGTAGGCAGGATTGTTGAACCTCGTTAACAAATATTGCCATCGTGTTGTGATTGTTTGTTTTTGTAGGATCGACCGTAAGCCTCTGACAATAATAACATGTATACATGCTTGCACTGTTTTTTTATTACCACCGAGTGACCATCACAGAGAGCGTGACACCGGCGACAGCTTGTAGGTAGAAGGTGAGTTGGAATTGTTTGGCAATTTTTGGCCGGCCACCGAAGCCATTGAGAGGAAGATCAATACGTCAACATCACATGCATGTCCAAATCTAAGATGCCAGCTTCAGCATCTTCGAAGGGCCATGGCCTGCCGGCGCTGCGGACAGAGCTACAGCGCATGCAGCCAAGCTAACACGGCACGTCGAGCCACCACATACAAAGCTTCTTACACCTTTTGATTTCAACACATGTAGACTTCTGCTGACCAGACCAGTTGTTGCCATGGTCCAGAATCATGCTTTCAGAAGAACATAACAGGGCCCGACAAAAGGGCCATCCAATAATCCACTTCACGACGAGGGGAGGCTCTTGAATATCCACGTATTGAGGCCGGCTATTTTATTAATCCGTGTGGATTCATAACTTTAATATGGAATTATATCAGAGTGGAGGCCCGCTGGCTGAGGCGGGCAGCATGGACGACGTCCGGCATCGCGCAAGTATGGGGGCCGACTTGTCTATGTTGGTGCTCTCCTTCGCGTTGTGCTTTCCTTGCGTGTGGCCCGTTCGTCAACCGGATCAAAGCCTTTGACCACTAAGGCATTCGAGCATGCTACGTGGCGGCTGTCGGTGGTCACTAGGTTGTATCATCCGGGTCCACCGTCCCTGATAGAGACTCATGTGTAGGCACTTTTTTCATGGAAGCGCCGACCCAGACCCAATGGCTAAAGTTGGGCAAGGAGTGGAAGGAGGTGCTTCTCACTCCTCCTGCTATGGTTGTGTGGCAGTGAAGTGGATGATTGACGGTGTCTAGGGGATGCTGGTGCGGCGAACCCGAATGTCGAGCTTCCCGGTTTGCTTTCTGACAGGTTCCATGGTGGCTTTACTCTTGATTGTGTGGACGGCAAGGGGTGTAGCGACCGAAGGCTCTAGGCAGTTTCCAAATTTGATGTGGATAGGCTGCCCTCTTTGCCGTGGTGACCGGACTCCTCCTGTTTGCACCGGTAATTTTCCGATAATCCTACATCTACGTAAGGCCTACAAAGACTTCTTTTTTTTGAAAGCCTATCGGTGTTTTATTTCATGGGCAAAAGAGTTACATCATTTATTACATAAGGAAGAATGAAATTGGGTGGATCTCCATCCCAATCAAAAGCAGACTGAGTATCATAAGAGTGCTTCGCCAGATGGTGAGCAACTTGATTGGCTTCCCTAGGGCAGTGGGAGAAAGAAACTCCATCAATCATCTTGGCTCTCTCAAAGCAGTCAGCTATCATCTCCAGCTCCCCATTGCATGCCTGAATGAGCTCCAATGAATCGGACTCACATGTGATATGGGTGCAGCCCAACTTCTCAACTAATTCTAGTCCTTTTAGCAGTGCAAGGGCCTCCGCCGAGGCAATATCAAAGGCCGTATGAAAAGGACTTGCAGCTCCTGCCACAGCCTCACCTGCGCTATTACGTATGACGACCCCAACTGCACCCGAACCATCTTGACGGAAAGCAGCTTCTGTATTTAATTTATAACATCGTCGGCTTGGCTTTTCCCACGTTATTTCATGTGGTTTACTGGAATGGGAATCCGCTACAGTTTCGCCCTTTGCTTCCCTCCTTTGCCACCATACATACCAACACGCAACGGCTACTGACTCCTGCAATCCTAACATACCCAGGACCGGCGACTTCCTGTTTGGGTTGCAAATAATATGCTCAAGTACTACTGATCCTGACATGTCTGCAATCCATGCATCATCAATGATATCCAGGAGCCCGAGCGCAGACCAAACCTTCCGTGCACGAGTGCATGTAAATAACAAGTGTCGGATATTCTCCGGACCCGACCGACAAATAGAGCATTGTGGTAAGACGGGTATGTGTCGCGAAGCAAGGATCGCCATGCTTGGAAATGTACCATGCAGAGCCTTCCATAGAAACACCTTAATCTTACTTGGAATTTTTAGCTTCCATAAAATGTCCCACACCGGGTTCGGTTCAGCAGAGCCTTGCCCGTCTTCTCTTCTGGTTCGTGCGCCGAACTGATGATCCCATTCAATGTGATAGGCAGAACGGACAGAGAACAAAAAGTTTTTTGTCTTATGCCATGCCACAAAATCTTCCTGTAGAAGTGGACTCAACGAGATTGCAAGAATATTGTTTGCATCAATGGGTAAGAAAATATCTTTGATAAGTTGTTCGTCCCAGCTACCATTATGTTGATCAATCAACTCATCAACAGTACGCAAAATACAGTTTCCCCTCCTGGTAAAAACTTTCCTGGAATGACTATTTGGGATCCAATGGTCCTCCCAAATGTTAATTTTTTTCTCCTGAGCCAACTCTCCAAATGTGTCCACGCTTAAAAGTTTATAGTCCTGCAAAAATGCTCTGCCAGGTGTAAGAAGAGCCTTTTTTTGGACCTGCATTAAGTAATTTCCCATAAGGATAATATTTCGCTCTCAAAACTTGAGCACAAAGTGAGTCAGGATTATTTAGCAATCTCCATGTCTGTTTTGAGAGCATAGCCATGTTAAACGAAAATAGATCTCGAAATCCCATGCCGCCCAACTTTTTTGGAACACATATTCTCCACCAAGAAAACCAGTGCAACTTCTTTTGATCCTCAGAATCTCCCCACCAAAAGGCAGACATAGCATCATTCATCTCTTTGCATAATGTTTTGGGGATATTAAAAACAGCCATGGCAAACACTGGAATGGACTGAATTACTGCCTTCAAGAGAATTTCTTTCGCCCCTGTGGAAAGTAGCTTCTCCTTCTATCCCTTCAATCTTTCGATGATCCTTTCAAGCAAATAAACAAAACTATCACTTTTATCCAGCCCCACCATAGAGGGTAGGCCCAGGTACTTTTCAGAAATTGCTTCAATGTGGATATTAAGTTCAGTACACATCTGGGCTTTTATTTCCACATCAACATTTGGACTGAAAAAAATACTGCATTTAGCTTCACTAATAAGCTGGCCTGAATTAGCACAATAAGCATCAAGCACTGATCTCAACGAGGTTGCATTAATCATATCTGCCTTCATATGTATAAGGGAATCATCAGCGAATAGTAAATGAGATACTGATGGTGCATTTCTGCACACCCGAACACCCTCTATGCCACGAACCTCCTCTTGTTGAGCTAGAGCACTTGAAAGCCCTTCTGCACATAAGAGAAACAAATAAGGTGATAACGGGTCCCCTTGACGGAGGCCCCTGCTTGGCACAAACATATCTGTCTCTTGATCATTAAATCTAACTCTGTATTTAACTGAACTGACACATGCCATCAACAAGTCAATAAAATCACCATGAAAGCCGAGCCTACTCAACATTCTTTCCAAAAAGATCCATTCAATGCGGTCATATGCCTTGTGCATATCAAGCTTTATTGCACAATATCCTATCTTGCCCTTCTTCTTGTTTTTTATAGTATGCATACTTTCATAGGCAAAGCGAATGTTGTCAGAGATTGATCTCCCAGGTACAAAAGCACTATGGACAGGAGATATTACTTCATCCAAAATAGCCTTTAAACGAAAAGCTATCATTTTAGAGATGATTTTATACAAGACATAGCATAAACTGATAGGCCTGTACTGTGATATATTTTCTGGGGAATCCACTTTAGGTATTAGAACTATCACAGTATCATTCTAACCATCAGGAATAACTTTATTATTTATTGCGCTCAACACTTCACTTGTAAGTAAATCTCCAAAAACGTGCCAACATTTTTTAAAGAACACGGCATGCAATCCATGCGTACCTGGTGCTTTTGTGTCACCTATAGAGAATAAAGCCTTTTTCACCTCCTCCGCAGAGTATGGTTTCAGAAGCTCATTGTTCATGTTTTCTGTAACACAAGGCATGACATGATTTATGAAAACCGGGTCCGGTTCCTCAATCTCTGTAGAGAATAGACCAGCAAAATAATCTGAAATTAGAGGATTCAAATATGCCGTACCTTCTTGCCAAACACCCTGGGCATTCCTTAGTTTTTTAATACGGTTTCTCAGAGGTCTTGCTGAGGCAAAGTTCTGGAAGTACGCCGTGTTATGGTCTCCAAACCGCAGCCAATTCAGCCTGCTTCGTTGAGCCCAATACATTTCTTCCATCTCTAGTAATTTTTCTATCTCCATTGCTAGTTCCTCCTGCCTCGCTACATTTTCACTGGACAGTTCTTGCCTCGAGACCTCCTCCATCTCCTTTTTTACACTGCGAAGTTCATTCTTTGTTCCCGTGATTTTTAGGTGGGTAGGGCCCCCTTCCTCCTCCTTCTCCAATACTAATTACCCACGTTGCACTTTATGTAAAACACGTAACATTATTTACGTAAGTATAGCATTGCTCACGCTGTCTGACGCACCCGTGTTCGCCACATGTAAAGATTAAGAAGATACTCCCTCCGTTCCGAATTACTCGTCGCAGAAATGGATGTATCTAGAAGTAGATACATCCACGACGAGTAATTCGGAACGGAGGGAGTACATTTCAATAAAGAAGCTTCTCCAACATATATTCTGAATTTGCATCTACCAATTGCTCGTGCAATAGATAGAGTACAAAACAATTGTTGAGATCCGCCGGGATTGACAAAGTACAACGTAACACAACCGGCGCCTATGCATGCACCTAATAAGCACCTTCTTCGTCGGCCATGGGCGGCATGGAGGAGTAGCAGCACTTCTTGAAGGCCTCCATGGTGCGGCCGAAGAGGGGCACGTAGGCGTCCACGCTCCCATCACCCTCGAAGGACTGCACGATATACATGAATCCATCCACCGGCACGTTGCTGTACCCGGGCAAGAAGAAGAAGGGCCGGCTGCCGCCCAAGTCCGTCTCGTAGAACGGGATCCCCAGCAGGCTGTCCACCTCCACGTTCGGGCTCAGCGTTACCTCCAGCGAGTCCGCCGTCGGCACCAGCTGCTCCTTCTCCACCTCCCCGGAGCTCGCGAAATCGATGAACGACCGGAAGTAGGAGTCGTCCATGCGGGCCACCTCCCGGGAAACGAGCTCCACGGCGTCCCGGAATGGCCGGCCCACCAGGTCCTGCACGGTGGTCGTCGGCCACGCCCAGAGCACCACGTTGCCCGTGTACCCAGCGGGCACCCGCGGGCCGCTCATCCGCGTCCGCCCGTTAACGGCGATGCGCATCCTGGTGGTCGCGCCCGCGTCCAGCCCGCGCGCCTTGGTGATGCACCGCCAGAGATGCGCCGCCAGGCACTGCAGCGTGGTGCACGGTCTGGCGGCGCCCTCCGACGCCTTCGACTTGAGCGCCATGATCCACTCCCGGCTGAAGTGCACCCTGTGTATCAGCACCGCCTCATCGCCGGCGTGGGTTCCCGACTTGTCGCCGTGAGACTTGAACTCGTTGACGCGGTGGTCGAACTCGATCTGCGGCGGGTCCCGCGGCGCGAACAGTGACGTCCGGTCGTGCACGGGGACGGGGCTGATGGCGACGCCGCGGGTGGCCTGCCCCCACGCGAACAGGAAAGTCCAGATGGCGTGCCCATCGGCCACCTTGTGATGCATGCTGACGCCAATAATGATGGAGCCGCACTGGAACTGCGTGACCTGGGCCAGCAGCAGCTCGTCGGCGCCGTAGCAGCGCGGGAACATGCTAAGCAGCTTGTCCCCCGTGGTCAGCTGCATGAGGCTGCTGGCGAGCTTGGCGTCGGCCGTCGCCTCGACGAACCGCGCGCCAGCGTCGTCGAGCACGATGGCACGGTTGCCATCGGCATCCGCGCCGAGCCGCCCGGCCCACTCGCGGTACTCGGCCAGCGCCTTGGCAAGCCCCGCCACGAGGACGTCGTTGGCCGGTGCAGGCGGGTGGAAGGCGCACAGGCCGGTGACGTACTCGTCGTAGCTCACCTTGTCAAATACGCTGAGTGGGACGACGTCGGTGGAGGGGCCGCCGTGGTCACCATAGTCAGGTTTCACGGGCATGGACGAGTGCACAGTGACCTCCATTATGTGATTTTACCTGGCCGGCCGGCCGGCGTTTGGGAGCTCAAAATAGACGAGCTTGCTCTTGGATGGAGAGAACGTACAGCCTGCTTTTGGTTTGTTCTCCCGAGTGGAGCAGAAGGGAAGGGATACATATATATCTATTTAGTTGAGCTCTCCAATTAGAGCGGGATCATCTATCTTATTTTGACTGGGTCAACAATTTGTAAAGTTCTCTCACTCAATATTTTTATAATATAGACTATGTTTTCTAATTTTTTAAATGTCACAATTAATTCAGGTCTTCAATTTGAATTTAGGTCATCCGATTTTGACTAGGTCAACAATTTCTCTAAGAGTTCCTCTTCCATTTCATTGAGGTATTAAATTTTGAATTTGGTTCAGGAGTTTGATCGGGCCAACGATTTTTAAAATCAATCAGCAGCAACCGGGCTATAAGAACTTATCAATCCTTCGCACCATCTAGAAAAAAGAAACACCGCCATATGATACTCTAGCACCAATGTAGTACATGCAGCCACTGACGTGAAATTTTTGCCAAATAAGTATGAATTAATTAGCGGATAACACAGTAACACACCGTGAAAGGCCCAAAAAATCACCGCATTATAAATAAAAATAAAACAACTGCATCATCTCCCCCACCCGCCAAACTTAATATTTCATTAGTTTGAAAATATATGTGGTATTAGTTTTTGGGAAGTCAAATTTCTTTTACTTTAACCAAGTTCAGAGCCAAAAATATTGACATCCACGATATAAAAAAACTGGAAATTCATTTCATGATGAATCTAATAATTCCGATTTGATATTATGAATTTTGATATACTTATCTACAAATATGATCAAACGCTGAGATGTCTGAGTTTTAAAATTAGTAATACACCTTATATTTTGTACATAGTGAGTAATTTTGTTAAGAAACCCAACAACAACGATAGCGCGGCAAAGCGCGCCCAACCCTTCTAGTACTTAAGTTAGTAGCTACATACAAGTTTTTCCATGGAGCACCACCTTCTCTTATAATGAGGGGGCTCCCTCCGATTTCATTTAACAGAAACCATCAAGTTTTACAAATTACTAAACAAAAAAAGAGAAAAATTCATAGCCTACAACACCCTAAACTATGGCAAACTTAACCATGATTCACTAATGAAATCCACCTGGAATTTCATATTATCTTCAGCAGGCAAAGAGAAGCAATCTTTGAGACACTGCTTATAAGACCAAAGGTTTTAGCTATTATGCTTATAAACAGTTCAATGATAACTATAGAACAACAGAAAGGCTATGAACAACTTTTTCTTCTCCATAAGACCTTGCAATAAAGCTCCATCACTTTGTTCTAGCACTTCTACGCACATTTAAACTTTCTTCATTTTTCATGCTTTTTTCTGGAAAACACTCCAATCACTTAGCCATCTAGCGATCATATTAACAGGGACACAACGGTTAGTAGTTTTAGCATTGTTAAAACAGTACTTTTTTTTTCTAATTTTCCAAATGTTCCAGAAGACCACAGCTACTCTAGTAAAGATCACATGTTTATCATCAACTCCAAATCTATTTATCCAAGTGTTGAGCAAAGCATCAGCATTATAAGGAATATCAATCAAATTGAAAGCACATTTTATAATATTTCACAACATTCTGGCTAAGGAGCATTTCATGAAGAGATGATACCTTACTCAGACCAAAAATGAATTAATGTGTTTGTCCCGGATACTTGGGTTGGCTGACAACTAGCCACTGTAAGTCAGCTAACCATTACGATATCACTGGTAGAAAAAGGGCCTGTTGTCCCGGTTGCCGACCCTTTAGTCCCGGTTCAGGAACCGGGACTAAAGGCCCTCCACGTGGCCGGTCCACCTTTAGTCCCGGTTGGTAACACCAACCGGTAATAAAGGAAATTTTCTGATTTTCTTTTTGAATTTTTTTTGAATTTTTTTTATTTTCAAATTTCTGAATTATTTTAACCTCTAATCTCTAATCACCCCTCATCACTGCTCAATTTAATCTCTAATCACCCCTCATCATTCCAAATCATCTAACTTCCCGGACGGTCACCCATCCTCCCACTCCCCCAGCCTGAGCACGCTTAACTTCCGGGTTCTATTCTCCCTCGTTTCCAAGTCTGCACTCGTTGTTTTCCTGACAATAGTAAGATGTCAATCCTATTAACCCTCAGGAGTTTAGCTTGAGCATGAAGTCACACATTTCACTATTTGAGTTTGAAACTATTGTTCTAAAAAACAATAATTTTTTAGTAACACTAATATTTCTTGAGTAGTTTGACCATTGTTTGACCATAGTTTGACCATAGTTTGACCAGATTTGACCAAAATTCAAAAAACTGAAATAATTATTTAATAACACTAATATTCTTGAATAATTATTTAGTAACACTTACTTCTTGAATAAGTAGTTTGACCATAGTTTGACCAGATTTAATGAAAATTTAAAAAAACTGAAATTTGAGCATAACTTTTTTTCCTTTTGGAATTTGAGGATTCTACAAATTTGCAAACAGGCTATAGGCAGTCTCCATCGGATGTAACTTTTCGAGTAGATGATTTTTCATATAAATTTTTTTTTAATCCGAGTTCGTATGCAAAAGTTATGCCCATTTTACAAATTCTAGAGAGATTTTGTAAATAAAGTCGAAATTCATATTTGTAAATTTTCCCGACAACTAGACCACATATCACATGGAAAACTTATTTTATTTTATTTTTTTGACATTTCCATCATTTTCTTTTGTTTTTTCGAAAACTGAAAAGGCGGTCCGGGGGGGAGGGGAGTTTGAAAATGGGACCTTTACTACCGGTTCGTGCCATGAACGGGTACTAATGCCTCAAAGCCCATTAGTCCCGGTTGGTGGCACCAACCGGTACTAAAGGTCCCTTTAGTCCCGGTTGGTGCCACCAACCGGTACTAAAGGTCCCTTTAGTCCCGGTTGGTGCCACCAACCGGGACTAATGGGCATCGCATCCTTTAGTCCCGGTTCGTGGCACGAACCGGGACTAAAGGGTCCAGGTGAACCGGAACTAATGCCTTAGCCGCACGAATCGGGATAAATGCACCCATTGGTCCCGGTTCTGGACTGAACCGGGATTAATGGGCTTACCCGGCCAGGACCAAAGCCCCCTTTTCTACTAGTGTCTGGTCGCCAAATAAGTAGGTATGACTAGTCATGTCATATATAAATAAAGCCGATGTAATAACATGTATCGTAGCTAGCTATAAGGAGAAGTACTACTCTATTAAGACATGGCGTACATTTTACTCTCATAAAGATTTTTGGAGCCTGTTCTATAACCGGTTGTAAATCTACAACCCACTTCTGTTCTCTATACTCGTCTCTTTTCCAACTCAACAAAAAAAAATATTTAAATCGTTATGGCCCGTTTATATCACCATATTATACTTGCACTTTGTTTCGTACACCAAATCAAGGAAGAACTTCAGCCTTTACCTTGGGGTTTGCGCCTGCGTGTGCTGATGACTGTGTTGTGGTTATCCCTCTTGTAAGATAAATCCTCTGTGCTGCTGGTTTGGCCTTGATTTTTGTCACTAGTTTTTAGCTCTTAGCTAGGTTGCCTGCAAGCGGTGCATGCGGCAGGAGGGTATTGCGATCATATACTCAACTAAGATCTGGACATGCAAGATGAACAAACCCAAGCGACAGAACTTCTGGACAGGAGAATCAAAAGGAAATATAACCACAATATTCTCCAGTTCAATGGTGGAATGAGTCGAGTCCAAAATAATTTACTTAGTCGCCAGTCAAGTAATTAAATATATACACTTGTCCAGATGCTGCGATCCAGCCTGTAGTTCTTGAACAGCCCGCCCATTCATTTCTGGCATGTACGTAGAGCATGTAGACTAGCCACAATGTAGAGTAATATACACTAGTAACATACACATATCCCTAGACTATATTACTATCTTTATAGTGGGTAGTAACATAAGTGTGATAACGTGCAAACATTCAGTTATTAGGTTATAGACTCGTATTGCTTTGGGACATGTGATGTTACAGTAACTAGCTAAGTTACTGTAACTATCTCTCTCCTCATTAACTCATTGCCACGTAAGCAAATTTGCTGAGTTGGACTCGATGTTACTGATGAACTTACTCCCACTGTGGCTAGTCGTATATATAGCATGTTGTCATGTCATTTACTCCCTCCGTTTTCAAATATAAGTTTTTTTTAGAGATTCCAATAAATGACTACATACGAAGCAAAATGAGTGAATCTATATTTTAAAATATGTTTACATACATCCGTATGTTATAGTCCATTTGAAATGTCTAAAAAAACTTATATTTAAAAACGGAGGGAGTATAAACAAAGCCGATTTAATATCAGCATGTATAGTATTAGCTAGTTATAAGGAAATACTACTCTATTAAGATATGGCGTACATTTTACTCTCCTAATTTTTTTCGGAGTCTGTTCTATAGCCGGCTGTAAATCTACGACCCATTTCTTTTCTCTATACTCATCTCTCTTTTAACTCAAAAAAATATTATAAATCCTTGTGGCCCGCTTATATCATCTTATTATACTTGCTCTTTGTTTCGTGCACCAAATCCAAAAGTTAGAACTTCAGCAGCATTGCCCACTAAATCTTGCTCTCCTCAGCGGCAGCATTCAATATCCCCGACGTGCTTGTCATTCGTCGTCGTTTTCAAGTCCGGGTACCCCAAACCTCGCCGTGGCGACGCTGTAGCACCCGAGCACATACACAAACACAAGGAACACGAGTCCGAATAGCTGCAAGTTTGCCAGCTGCTCGGCACGCTCCAGCACGGCGCCGTCGGGGCACTCGACGTGGGCGTCGGCGCCAGGGGCGGCGAAGCTGCGGGCACAACCAGCAGGGAGCGTAGGACCGTAGAGAGTGAACCCAGTCTGGAAGAACCACATACCCTGGACCGCGATGAGGGCGCCCGTGCCTAGGTCCGCAGGGAAGCTGGTTGGCAGGAGCGCACCGAGGACAATGGCTGCGATACAGAGGCCGATGAGGAGGAGGAGGAGGCGGTGGTAGTAGGCCTCCAAGCCAACGTGGGTGGTGGAGTGGAAGTAGAAGAGCAGGAACTCCGACGTGAAAGCGGTTGCAAACACCAGGCCCAGTGCGGTGTCCGACAGCGGCAGGTACCTGCACTGATTTCCATTGCTGAGAGCTTATGCTACCTCGAATAGTGTGCCAAGATGACTAACTGACCTCGTCGTGTGGGAGAGGAGGGCGAGCGCGCCGAAGAGGAAGAACATGAGCAGCATGCCGGAGTGCTCGAGGCCGTTGAGGTGCGCCGGGTCGACCCCGCGACCGGTCAGGACGCGGAGCGGGTTGGAGTAGAACAGCTCAATGCACATGTCCAGGAAGGCGCCCCCGGTCACCACGTACAGCTCCAGGAGCTGCGGCCCCGCTGAGAAGGGGCTCCAGGCACGGACATGGAACACCGTTGAGTCGGCGGCGAAGCGCACGATGGACGCCCAGACCCGCCACAGGCCCACCAGCAGCAGCAGCGAGCCCGGCAGCGCGTGCCCCACGAAGTCCCCCATCGACGGACGATCACTGCGACTAGTTGGGGTCCTCAAACTGACGTCCTTGATCCGCTCCGGGTCCTTCAGTCTCCTCACCTCGGAGAAAGCAGCAAGAAGTCTAATCCTCGAGCAGTGCAACGAATGGAGAGGAGGCGAAGATAGCAAAGCTACCCGTGGCCATGAGTTGGTTTCACGTGTGTACAATAAGAACCAAAGCTTTAAATAACGCACTAAGCCTCTCAGGGCATCTCCAACAATTTATATGTTAGCTTATTGGTAAAATATGCCATGTCATCAACCAATATCTTAACATATAACAACTCCAATGTGTTGTATGTAGTTTGCCCAGTAGGATGTGAAATAATAAATAAGGTGCTCTCTCATTCTACATTAGAGCTTGTGCAAAGGGTTTTGGTTCATGCACATACAACCTTTCTCTCTTCCCTCATTTATTGTATGTGTCACATCCCTAGCTTCTGGTGCTGCCTAGTGTTTGCATCTTGCTTGTATCATGTTTAAATTTTTGAAACTTGAACTGAGGAAATTTTAAAGCCTCAAAAATTTAATTAAAAGAAGGGCAAATAACCCTAAAAATTGCATTCAATGAACCCAAAATGCTCTTCAATGATGTTTAATATATTTGGCAATGGTCTTGATCCAAAACAAAAATAATGAACATTTTTGAAGAATAATTTTGGGCACTGATTGTAAATCATATTGTATTTTGAACTTGAATTTATATTCATATAACTATAATATATCTTCAAATGCTCCTGAAATAATTTATGGGCATGTGGCTAGGTCCATTTCTGCAACATAAAATATTTCAGAAAAATTTGGCATGAGTTTAAGTTCTATTTTGAATTTAAACAGTGGTAAATAAATAAATAAAGAAAACAGAACAGAAAAATAAAATAGAGCAGAATCTTACCTATAGCCGGCCCAGCTTGACCAGCCCAACACACCAGGCCCTCCACCGTCTTCAACCTCCTGCCAGTGGGCAGGAGGGCGTGTGCCCGCCGTGCGCGCACACGCGCGCGCCACCTCCTGCTTGGTTGGCCTCCCCGACCCCTCTGGACGACGCCACACGCCACCCCGGGCCCCTTTCACTCCTCCCCCCGTGCTCATTCCCTCCGCTGTCCCTCTCGCGCGCACCACCAAACGTCGCCGTCGCCGCCGTTCACTGGCCACACGCTCCCCGCCGTCCCCTCGACCGCCCGTCGTGTTTGAGAGCTCCGCTACGTCGTCTTCTTCGTCCTCGACGAGCCACGCGAGCCGGGAGGGCCTGGAACGTCGCCACCGCCGTCGTCTTCATCGTCGGCCGCCCGAGATCGCCGTCGTCATTCCGGCCGCACCAGACCTTCCCCGAGCCCGATGACGACGCCCTCGAGATTCTGTGAGCTCCTCTACGTTTACCCCTGCCTCCAAGCTCTAGCTCGTCCCGTAGCTGCTGCACACCGAGCTCCCGCGCTGCCGTCCGCCATGGCCGACGACCGCGTCGTCGCCAAGCTCCCCTAGTCGCTCTGTGCTGCCTAGAGTCCCTCTGGAGCGTCTAGGAACCCCGCACGCCCCTCCGTTCGCTCGCTAGCCAGCTGCAACGCTGCGCCCGCTGGAGGCCGAACTCCGGCCGCCGCCTCCGTCGTCGCTGCCGTCTCTATAGGCCACCCCGGCTCCTGGAGATTGCCCCAGAAGATGCGCCACACCCCCAGCTCGCCATAGCCGCAAACCACGCGCGAAACGGTGCTTTGTAGCGCCGTTCCCAGCAACTCCGGCGTGCCACCGCCGTGCGTTTGGTCGCCGGCGTCAACTGCTGACGTGGCGCTAGATTAGTTAGCACTAATGACCCGGCTAAACACCCTTAGTGCCACTGCCATGTGGGCCCTGTGCCTGTTTAGTTTAGTTTAATTTTTTGTTTAGATTAGTTCATAACCCAGTGGGACCCACTTGTCAGTATTGACTTTGCTGACGTGGCTTTTGATCGGTCCCACCTGTCTGTGACTCGAGCCAGCACTATGAGACTGACGTGTGGGACCCATGGGTCAGGTTTGACCCTGGTCAGCCGCTGTTGACCTGATGACGTCACATCGATGTCATGCTGACGCAGTAATGCTTTTCCAGATTTTAAATAAATCAGAAATGATTTATTTAATTCAGAAAATATCCTAAACTTCAAAAAATCATAGAAAATAAACCATAACTCCAAATGAAATAATTTATATATGAAAAATTATCAGAAAAATCCAATCTATCCATCTGTACTATTTTCATGCATGTTTGATCAACTTATACCTGCTGATCAGGTCAAATCAATTAAATGGCATTTGAATTTCACATATGGAGTTTGAATTTGAACCTTTGGTTCAAACCAACTTCACTTAATCTGGTTGCTAGATGCATTAGCCCAAACACCAGCATTTTGCCATGTCTTGATCATGCATCATATTGTGCATTTGCATTGATTGTATTTCCTTCTGTGTTGCCGGTATTTGTCCCCTCTCACTAGACGACGTTCCGACGATGAGTTCGATGACACCGATGAAGAACTATACTGTCTTCAGAAGTGCCAGGCAAGCAAAACCCCCTTATTCATTCTGATACAATCCCACTCTCTCGCTCCTGCTCTCTTTTACTGCATTAGGACAACACCGATTCAACTGTTACATGCTGTGGTAGTTGAACCCCTTTCCTCTGCATGACCTGTCATTGCCACAGTAAATAGATGAAACCCACTAGCATGAGTAGGAGTTGTTTGAGCCCTGATGTGCCTACTCATTCATGCTTGTTGTCATGCCTGCTACTGCTTAGAGTTGAGTCAGGTCTGATTCATCGGGAGTGAATTGGAACATGGTGAACATGTCCTACTGTTGAGAGCTAAGTGTGTGAACATGATTTGGTAAAGGTAGCGGTGAGAGGCCATGCAGGAGTACATGTTGGGTTGTCTCATTGCAGCCGTCCTTAGGAACTGAGTTCTGTGTTTGTGATCCATGAACATCTACTACCACGCATTGGAATGCTTAAGTGCCCCTCTCGACTTATTAATCAACCTGATCTCTGTCCAGGAGTTGCAACTAATTTCTAGTGTTTGTAGGTAGTGTTAGTAGTCTACCAAGTGGCACCCGGTACAGGTGGGCTTGGGACAGACTAGGCACAGTGGCCCGGTGTACCAAGTGGCACCCAGATGGTGGACTTGGGAACCCTGTACACATCGTTTGGGGCCGTGAGCGACACCCCGCACGGATCTCCTTGCGGATGGAACCCGAATAGGCGATAAACCTAGACGAGAGACTTGTGTGATTAGTCAGGTCGTGGCCGACTCCCTCACCAGGCTTCCGCTTGAAGGTTGCCGAGATACACGACGTGTGCATGGTGGTAAGTGGTGAGAGCGTGTGTGAAGAAGTACACGACTGCAGGGTTATCATTATCTATTCGAATAGCCGGATTCCTCGGATATGGAAACTTGGACCCCTTGCATAGTTCATAGACAAGTGAAAGTGGATACTCTAAAATGCGCAAGATAAGCGTGAGTGCTATGGATGGCGTTCTCGTAGGGAGACGGGAGCAGATCCATAGTGGTGTATTGATATGGTGAATATGTGGACTCGTGTGCGCCACCTCAAAGAGTTACTTGCAGTCATAGTTTAGGATAGCCACTGAGTCAAAGCTGGCTTGCTGCAGTCAAACTCCACCACCCCCTTTGTTGATACTGATGCATATGTAGCTAGTTCTGATGTAATTCTTTCTGGGTACATTTGTACTCACGTTTGCCTATTTTATGTTTTGCAGAGAGAGACATCAATCTCGCTAGTAGTTCCGTGTGGACTTCGACGTTTAGCTTGATACCTCAGCTACGATCTTGTGCCCTCGGCAAGATCTGGTAGATAGTCAGGCTTCTAAGCCTTTTCCATTTGTAGATGTTTGTACTCAGACATGTTAAGCTTCCGCATGTGCTTTGACTTGTATGCTCTAAATGTTGGGTCATGAGACCCATGTTTGTATTATCTGGCTCTTCGGAGCTTAATGAATAAATACTTCAGTCATAGAGTTATGTTGTGATGCCATGTTGTATTTACACATATCGAGCATATTGTGTGTATGATTGAAATGCTTGGTATGTGTGGGATCCGACAACCTAGTTGTTTATCCTTGGTAGCCTCTCTTATGGGGAAATGTAGTCTTGTGCTTCCATGAGCCATAGTAGTCCGCTACAGCCCGGTTCATCGGAGTCCTGCTAGCCCAGCACTACTGCTCTGGAACACTTGACTGGCCGGCATGTGATTCACTTCGTTCCTGTGTCTGTCCCTTCGGGGAAATGTCACGTGGTGACATCCGGAGTCCTGCCTAGCCTGCTACAGCCTGGTTCACCGGAGTCCTATTAGCCCATTGCTACAGCCCAGATTCGCACGCTGCTGACCAACATGCTCGATGTTGATTCATGTATGCCTGTCCCTGTAAGTTAGTGCCACTTTGGGTTCATGACTAGTCATGTCGGCCCGGGTTCTTTGTCATATGGATGCTAGCGACACTATCATATACGTGAGCCAAAAGGCGCAACCTGTCCCGGGCCATGGTAATGCGACACCCATGGGAATACCGTGCGTGAGGCCGCAAAGTGATATGAGGTGTTACCGGCTAGATCGATGTGACTTGGAGTCGGGGTCCTGACAGTATGACACATCATCAAAAATCCTATGTGGCAAAATCTACCAACAACTATCTTACAACCATTGGAGATGCCCTAAACGGTGGCTCGGCCAAAAGATATGAAATGCCAGCTATAGTGTGCTAAGCCTCAATTAGCATTTCAGCATAAATCAATAAAAATGAACAATAAAAGAACTACTTGCTCTACAAAAGAACTAGTATTGTAGATATCTAGATATAGCAGGATCATGAGCATTCGTTCATTGAAATATAGCAGAATTGCAAGCCCAAATATTTATAAAAAGGCTAGCATTTACTAGGATGTTGTTTTTGTAAGAGCATAGGGTTACACAGCGATGAAGATCCAGCAACAGTCTGGTTCTTGCAAGCTACAAAGATGTTCATCAGGATTAATTGCAATATGGTTTTTGCAAGCTACAAAGATTTTCAGAATTACTACTTATCTAGTAGTGCTAATGTTGAAAAGAGATTATGGATGTTGCACTACTGGAATCGAGTTATACGTCGAGTGCCACGGACACTCGGTGTCGGTGTCAAAACCGGCGGATCTCGGGTAGGGGGTCCCGAACTGTGCATCTAGGCCGGATGGTAACAGGAGACAAGGGACACAAAGTTTTACCCAGGTTCGGGCCCTCTCGATGGAGGTAAAACCCTACCCGAGATCCGCCGGTTTTGACACCGACATTGGTGCTTTCATTGAGAGTTCCTCTGTGTCGTCGCCGTCAGGCTCGATGGCTCCTACGATCATCGATAGCGATGTAGTCCAGGGTGAGACCTTCCTCCCCAGACAGATCTTCGTCTTCGGCGGCTTCGCACTGCGGGCCAATTCGCTTGGCCGTCTGGAGCAGATCAAAAGCTACGCCCCTGGCTGTCAGGTTAGATTTGGAAGTTTAAACGACACGGCTGACATCCGCGGGGACTTGATCTTCGACGGATTCGAGCCACTGCCGAGAGCGCCGCGCTGTCACGACGAGCATGATCTAGCTATGCCACCGAACAGTGCCCTGGAGGCCGCACCCGCGTCGGCTTCGACTCTTAATTCGGAGCCAACCGCGCCGATCGAGGATGGGTGGTTGGACGCCGCCTCGGGGGCTGTGATCCCAACGGCGATTGAGCCAGGCACCAGCCCCGTACTCTGCGAGACTCCAGACTCCGAACCCTCCACGCCCCTGCCGATCGAATCCGATTGGGCGCCGATCATGGAGTTCACTGCCACGGACATCTTTCAGCACTCGCCTTTCGGTGATATCCTGAAGTCACTGAAGTCTCTCTCTTTATCAGGAGAGCCCTGGCCGGACTATGGTCAGCAAGGTTGGGGTACAGACGATGAAGAAATTCAAAGCCCACCCACCACCCACTTTGTAGCCACTGTCGACGACTTAACCGACATGCTCGACTTCGACTCCGAAGATATCGATGGTATGGACGCCGATGAAGGAGATGACGAAGAACCAGCGCCTACTAGGGTTTAGCTTCTAGGGTTTAGCCTCTCCAATCTCGTGGTAGATATACTCTTGTACTACCCATATCATCAATATTAATCAAGCAGGACGTAGGGTTTTACCTCCATCGAGAGGGCCCGAACCTGGGTAAAACTTCGTGTCCCTTGCCTCCTGTTACCATCCGGCCTAGACGCACAGTTCGGGACCCCCTACCCGAGATCCGCCAGTTTTGACACCGACATTGGTGCTTTCATTGGGAGTTCCTCTGTGTCGTCGCCGTCAGGCTCGATGGCTCCTACGATCATCGATAGCGATGCAGTCCAGGGTGAGACCTTCCTCCCCGGACAGATCTTCGTCTTCGGCGGCTTCGCACTGCGGGCCAATTAACTTGGCCATCTGGAGCAGATCGAAAGCTATGCCTTGGCCGCCAGGTCAGATTTGGAAGTTTAAACTACACGGCTGACATCCGCGGGGACTCGATCTTTGACGGATTCGAGCCACTGCCGAGCGCGCCGCACTGTCACGACGAGCATGATCTAGCTCTGCCGCCGAACAGTGCCCTGGAGGCCGCGCTCGCATCGGCTTCGACCCTTAATTTGGAGCCAACTGCGCCGATCGAGGATGGGTGGTTGGACGCCGCCTCGGGGGCTGCGATCCCAATGGCGATCGAGCCGAACACCAGCCCCGCACTCTGCGAGACTCATGACTCCAAGGAGCCGGACTCCTCTCCGGACTCCGAACCCTCCGCACCCCTGCCGATCGAATCCGATTGGGCGCCGATTATGGAGTTTACTGTCACGGACATATTTTAGCACTCGCCTTTCGGCGATATTCTGAAGACACTGAAGTCTCTCTCTTTATCAGGAGAGCCCTGGCTGGACTACGGTCAGCAAGGTTGGGATTCGGACGATGAAGAAATTCAAAGCCCACCCACCACCCACTTTGTAGCCACTGTCGACGACTTAACCGACATGCTCGACTTCGACTCCGAAGACATCGACGGTATGGACGCCGATGAAGAACCAGCGCCTATCAGGCCTTGGAAAGCCACCTCATCATATGACATATACATGGTGGACACCCCAAAAGAGGGAGATGGCGATGGAACAGCGGAGGATGACCCCTCCAAGAAACAGCCTAAGCGCCGGCGTCAGCGGCGCCGCTCAAAATCCCACCAAAACAAACAAGGTGATTCCAGCACGGGAGATAATAATACTCCACAAAGCGCCAAAGAAAACCCCCTCCAACAAGATTTAGCACAGGAGGATGGAGAAACCAGCCCTCATGAGAGAGCGACAGACATAGAGGTCGAGGACGATAATTATATGCCTCCCTCCGAAGACGAGGCAAGCCTCGACGACAACGAATTCGTCGTGCCAGAGGATCCCGTCGAGCAAAAGAGTTTTCAACGCAGGCTTATGGCCACGGCAAGAAGCCTCAAGAAAAAACAGCAACAACTTAGGGCTGATCAAGATTTGCTAGTCGATAGATGGACTGAAGTCCTCGCGGCCGAAGAGCATAAACTCGAACGCCCCTCCAAGAGCTACCCAAAGCGCAGGTTGCTACCCCGATTAGAGGAGGAAGCACTTGATGCGGCCAACCGGCCACCTCGTGGTTGCGACAGAGAGGCCTCTCGGCCCTCCACTCAAGCCGCACCCCGTACCAAGGCACGGGAATATGCGCCGGACTTACGAGATATGTTGGAGGACAAGGCAAGGCAAACAAGATCGATCTACGGATTGCGTGGGCGCCCCATGGCTCGAGACGGTAACCGTCATGCCGGCCACAAATTCGGCGGAGCCGAACATAGTAGACAAGGCTCATTGGAGCTACGTCACGATATAGCCCAGTACAGAGGCGCCGCACACCCACTCTGCTTTATAGACGAAATAATGGATCATCAAATCCCCGAGGGTTTCAAACCCGTAAACATCGAATCATATGATGGCACAACAGATCCTGCGGTATGGATCGAGGATTATCTCCTTCATATCCACATGGCCCGCGGCGATGATTTCCACGCCATCAAATACCTCCCACTCAAGCTTAAAGGACCAGCTCGGCATTGGCTTAACAGCCTGCCAACAGGATCAATCAGTTGTTGGGAGGACCTGGAAGCCGCATTCCTCGACAATTTCCAGGGCACTTATGTGCAACCCCCAGGCGCCGATGACCTAAGTCACGTAATTCAGCAGCCAGAGGAATCGGCCAGGCAATTCTGGACACGGTTCCTAACAAAGAAAAATCAAATAGTCGACTGTCCGGACGCTGAGGCCCTAGCAACCTTCAAACACAATATCTGTGACGAGTGGTTGGCCCGGCACCTTGGACAGGAAAAACCGAAATCTATGGCAGCACTCATGACACTCATGACCCGCTTTTGCGCGGGAGAAGACAGCTGGCTTGCTCGTAGCAACAATATGACCAAGAACCCTGGTAATTCGGGCACCAGGGACAGTAGTGGCAGGTCGCGTCGCAACAAGCAGAAGCGCCGCATTAACGGCGACAATGCTGAGGATACGACTGTTAATGCCGGATTCAGAGGCTCTACATCCGGTCAGCGGAAAAAGCCATTAAAAAGGAATCCTAGGGGCCCGTCCAGTTTGGACCGAATACTCGACCGCTCGTGCCAGATACATGGCACCCCCGAAAAGCCAGCCAATCACACCAACAGGGATTGTTGGGTGTTCAAGCAGGCAGGCAAGTTAAACGCCAAAAATGAAGACAAGGGGCTGCATAGCGATGACGACAAGGAGCCCCGGCCGCCGAACAACAGTGGACATAAGGGTTTTCCCCCACAAGTGCGGACGATGAACATGATATACGCAATCCATGTCCCCAAAAGGGAGCGGAAGCGTGCGTTAAGGGATGTATACGCGGTAGAGCCAGTCGCCCCAAAGTTCAACCCATGGTCCTCCTGCCCGATCACTTTTCATCGAAGGGACCATCCCACTAGCATCCATCATGGCGGATTCACCGCATTGGTTCTAGACCCAATTATCGATGGATTTCATCTCACTAGAGTCCTTATGGACGGCGACAGTAGCCTGAACCTGCTTTACCAGGATACAGTGCGGAAAATGGGCATAGATCCCTCGAGGATTAAGCCCACCAAAACGACCTTTAAAGGCGTAATACCAGGTGTAGAGGCCAACTGTACAGGCTCAGTCACACTTGAAGTGGTCTTCAGATCTCCGGATAATTTCCGAAGCAAGGAGTTAATCTTCGACATAGTCCCATTACGCAGTGGCTATCACGCACTGCTCGGGCGAACCGCATTCGCTAAGTTCAATGCGGTACCACATTACGCATACCTTAAGCTCAAGATGCCAGGACCTCGAGGAGTAATTACGGTCAATGGAAACACCGAACGCTCCCTCCGAACGGAGGAGCACACGACGGCCCTTGCAGCGGAAGTACAAAGCAGCCTCTCCAGGCAGTTCTCCAGTCCGGCCACTAAACGACTGGACACCGTCAAGCGCGCCCAGAGTAACCTACAACAAGACCGCCTGGCACGATCCGAGCAGGCGTAGCAATGCGGCCCCAACCCCAACCCTCGCAAAAAGGCCACGCAAGTACTTCGCGTACATAACTACGCCCTAGAGATACCATGGGTACAGGGGGACGGGCACCATCACGGCACGCCCGAAGCACGGGCTGTCGATTTTGTAATTTTCTCTTACTTTCAAGACTTCATCCTTCGGAAGGCCTGTTCGGTAGTTCAATTGCCGCACAACCAATACAAGAACCAGGGAAGCAGACAAGCCACGCCGCACTATGGAACTCCCAGGTGGTCTCTATCACGAGCAGTATACCCGTTCCGCATACTATTCCGCAGCTTGCCCCTGGAACGGACATGTTAGATAGTCCAACCTTTTGCTTATCGCATTATTTGTATCGTTCTGCTTTGATTGCAGTCCTCTTTAATAAACAATGCATAGCTTTCATCTATTTTTGCATTACCTTTTTTTATATGTTCCTTAACGACATGTTGCACCCGTACACGTTGGTACGGCCAAAATACGCCAGGGGCTTTCGTACCCCTCAATATGGTGTGAGAAGTCCAAACACTTTAACAAGTGCGGCACCCCGAACTTATAGCATTATATGCATCGACTCCGAATCATGTCTTGGGTCAATAGTTGGGTTTGCCCGGCTCCTACGTTCCGCTATATCGGCTATGGTAGCACTAGGAGAACCACTGCGATTGTGCCCCGGTTGAGCTGGGTTGAGCACCTCAGTGGAGAAAGCTAAAACTGACTGTCATGATGAAGCAAGAGCTGGTCGCTGTTCGAGAGGTTTTTTCGAGTCCCTAAAGACTTATGCCGCTTAGGGCGAGGAGCCGGCTCTGTCCGGCCAAGGCGTGGATAGCGCCCCGAACTCGGTGTTCCGAATACTAGGGGCTTCGCCGAAATTTATAATTATAGAATTCTATGGCTAAGTGAGAGTGTTCACGCATTATAGTCCGATTGCCTTGTTCGTTGGGCTGAGCGCCTCCCTCGAAGGACGCAAACATGGGAAAAAGAGTGCTCAGGTTTATCCCCGAACACCCCAGCACTAGCGGCACGGGGGCAGAAGCCGACAACTCGCCATCTCTTAGAATTGATAAACAGCCGCACAGAAGGTAATATTTTAAATTCCAAACAGCATTGCTTAGCGCATATGAACAAGTTTTCAGCGCACAGGACAAAACGAGCGAGTTTTACTCAAAAATTACATCCATAGAACATTCATCCGCCACAAGGCGGGCACCCTTCAGAACATCCTTATAATAATTCTCGGGCTTGCGACGCTCTTTCCCCAGTGGTGGCCTGTCCTTCACAAGCTTCTCCGCATCTAGCTTGCCCCAGTGCACCTTAGCACGGGCAAGGGCCCTACGGGCACCTTCAAGCCTCGGACAGGCCTCCACCAGCCGCCGCACCAGCCCGAAATAGCTCCCAGGCAGAGCCTCTCCAGGCCACAGCCGAACTATGAGGCCCTTCATGGCCTGTTCGGTCGCCTTGTGGAGCTCGACCAGTTGCTTCAGCTGGTCGCTCAAGGGCACGGAGTGTCCGGCCTCAGCATACTGAGACCAGAATACCTTCTCTGTCGAGCTACCTTCCTCGGCTCGATAGAATGCGGCGGCATCGGACACACTCCGGGGGAGATCTGCGAATGCTCCTGGAGGGCTCCGGATTCGGGTAAGTAACAAATAACTCACGTTTATGTGTTTGCTTTGCATAAAGAATGCCTTACCCGCCGCTAACTTCTTCACCTCATCCAACTCCTGGAGGGTCTTCTGGGATTCGGCCTTGGCAGACCTGGCATTTTCAATAGCCACTGCGAGCTCGGACGCTCGCGTCTTTGAGTCAAGCTCCAAACTCTCATGTTTTTCCATGAGAGCCTGGAGCTCTTGCCGCACCTTGCCAACCTCGGCCTCACACTTCTCCTGCTCGGTGCGCTCCGAGGCCGCCCTCTTCTCGGCCTCGACCATCGCTTGCTTAAGGGTCGCCACCTCAGACGTGGCCCCTACATTAGCCACGATAATCCTGTCATTTTTTTGCAATTGCACCTTTTTATATATATTCAAAAACAAGGTATTTCTTACCTTCATTGTCCTCGAGCTGCTTCTTGGCACGACCGAGATCTTGCTCGAACCGCTCGAGGTTCTGCTTTAGCGTGTCCACCTCCGCAGTCAGTGCGGCGGACGCAAGCAGGCACGCCTGCATATGACTCATTTTTGTTAGACTCCTACGAATTATATTTGATCCTCTATTCGGCTTTTCTTCCCGAACGCCAAACAGAGCATCAGGGGCTACTATCTATGTGGTACTATTATTTACACATTCTTTACTTACCTCAAAGCCTGTCAAAAGGCCAGTACAAGCTTCAGTCAGTCCGCTCTTGGCGGACTGAACCTTCTGGACCACCGCACGCATAATAGTGCGGTGCTCCTCGTCGATGGAGGCGCCTTGGAGCGCCTCCAACATATTGTCCGGTGCCTCCGGTTGGACGGGGGCCGCCGGCACGGTGGACTTGCTCCTCTTGGAAGGAGGTCCCCCGCCGGACTCTGGAACCTTTGAAGGTTCCGGAGCTGTGTCCGTCCTAGAGCCGGACTTGGAGCCATGAGGGGTTTCATCCCCTTTACTCCTGGAGTCCGGGAGGTCGCCTCGCGGCGCCTCCAAGACCACCTCTTCCCGGATTGGGACCTGTTGGGACAACACTTCGGTGTCGTCCGCAGGGCGGGGGGAGAAAGCCGTCGGAAGCGAGTTCACATCCGACGAGTCCAGTGAGCCGCTCGACGACGCGTCGAGCCGGGCTTTGGGTGGGCTGCATAAACATATTCGACATAAGGGAAAGCTGTGCAATAAACGAATACTATGAATTACTCTGGTATCCAGATACTTACGATTTTGCCAGGGGCTTGGCCCTAGACGCCCACTCCTCTCCGCCGCCGTCGGCGTCGGTGGAGTAGTCCGGAGGAAGGGTTTTCCCCTTCTTGGACCCTTCGGCCTCCCAGTTGGGGCGGCCTTCCTTTTATTCCCTTCCCCCGCTGGAGGGGGAGGGGTCTCTTCTTCCTCCTCCTCGTCTTCACGGGAGGAGTGCGTCTTGGATTCGTCGGATGATGAATCCGACACCTCCGGGCGTCGGGCACTCTTTCGAGTCCCTGTGGCCTTCTTCTTGACCTTCTTCTCCGGCACCACATAGGGTGCCGGAACCGGCAGCTTCGCCAAGAGAGCGTCCGCTGGGCCTTCGGGCAAAGGAGCTGGACAGTTGATCTGTCTGGACGTCACCTGCCAATCCTGTCAAAGGTAAGGGAGTTTAGATCCCGCATGGAGTCAAACTATGAAAAACTGACACCCTGTAAAAGGAAAAAACAGCTTACCGCGAGAGCGTGACGCTGCGCACTGAATCCGCGATCCTTAGTAGCGGATGCGGGAGCCTCGGCGCCCTTGAAAAGCACCTTCCAGGCATCTTCGTACGTCGTGTCGAAGAGCCTATTCAGAGTCTGGTGCCGCGCCGGGTCGAACTCCCACAGGTTGAAAGCCCGTTATTGGCATGGGAGGATCAAGCGGATGAGCATAACCTGGACTACGTTGACAAGTTTGAGCTTCTTGTCCACCAGGGTTTTGACGCATGTTTGGAGTCCGGTCAGCTCTCCTTTTTTACCCCACGACAGGCCCGTCTCTTTCCAGGACGTGAGCCGCATTGGGGGTCCGGACCGGAACTCGGGGGGTGCGACCCATTCGGCGTCGCACGGCTCGGTGATGTAAAACCACCCCGATTGCCACCCCTTCAGGGTCTCCACAAAGGAGCCTTCGAGCCAGAGGACGTTGGCCATCTTGCCCACCATGGCACCTCCGCACTCCGCCTGGCTACCGCACACCATCTTCGGCTTGACGTTGAAAGTCTTGAGCCATAGGCCGAAATGGGGGCGGATCCGGAGGAAGGCCTCGCACACGACGATAAACGCCGAGATGTTGAGGACAAAGTTCGGGGCCAGATCGTGGAAATCCAGGCCGTAGTAGAACATGAGCCCTTGGACAAATGGGTGGAGAGGGAGGCCCAGTCCGTGGAGGAAATGGGGGAGAAACACCACCCTCTCATGGGGCCTAGGGGTGGGGATGAGCTGCCCCTTTTCGGGAAGCTGGTAAGCGATGTCGTTAGACAGGTATCCGACCTTCCTCAGCTTTTTGATGTGTCCCTCCATGACGGAAGAGACCATCCACTTGCCTCCCACTCCGGACATGGCTGGAGAAGGTTGAGGTGGGGAGTGCGGACTTGGGCGCTGGAGCTCGAGTGCGCAAGAATGGATAGGCGAAGGAGGAAGAAGGCGTAGGTGAAAAGGTGGATCCTTATCCCCTTATATGGGTGGACGCAATTACGTGTCTCCACCAGCCTGGTAAAACTCGCTTATCTCCAAGCGCCGTAATCAATGGCGTGGTTGGGTTACCCATGCCCATATTGATGAGAATCCCGGAATAAGGGGACACAATCTTTGCTTTAACAAGACGTGCCAAGGAAACCGCCTCGCATAACGCGCTAAGATGGGACAGTAAAATGGTTCGAATAAAAGCTTGGCCGTGGTGTGATGTCACACTACAGAATATGTCAGCAGATTAGATTTGTGTAAATGTTATTCTCTCTATGGGAATATGTGGAAACTTATTTTGCAGAGCCGGACACTATCTTTGTGTTCAAAATCTTCTATGAAGTACTTGGAGGAGGAACCCGCCTAGCAATGCCGAAGACAATCTGCGCGCCGGACTCGTCGTCATTGAAGCCTGGTTTAGGGGCTACTGAGGGAGTCCTGGATTAGGGGGTGCTCGGATAGTCGGACTATACCTTCAGCCGGACAACTGGACTATGAAGATACAAGATTGAAGACTCCGTCCCGTGTCCGGAAGGGACTTTCCTTGGCGTGGAAGGCAAGCTTGGCGATACGGATATGAAGATCTCCTACCATTATAACCGACTCTATGTAACCCTAACCCTATCCGGTGTCTATATAAACCGGAGGGTTTTAGTCCGTAGGACAACATACACATCAACAATCATACCATAGGCTAGCTTCTAGGGTTTAGCCTCCTCGATCTCGTGGTAGATCTACTCTTGTACTACCCATATCATCAATATTAATCAAGCAGGACGTAGGGTTTTACCTCCATCGAGAGGGCCTGAACCTGGGTAAAACTCCGTGTCCCTTGTCTCCTGTTACCATCCGGCCTAGACGCACAGTTCGGGACCCCCTAACCGAGATCCGCCGGTTTTGACACCGACACTCGGCAAAGGGCCTATCCACGCCGGCAAAGCCTTTGCCGAGTGCTACACTGGGCAAAAGCCACCCGGCGTACACCTCTCAGGCAAACAGGAATTTGCCCGGAGCTACGATACGGGCACTCGGCAAAAACTTTGCCGAGAGCCAAACAGTATAACTCGGCAAAATAAAGTGACTTTCACGTCGACTGGTTCCGTTAGCTATTTTCCAAGAGTAACTCTCGGCAAAGATGGCATAGCCAACCGCCAGCGCATGCCACTTTGTCGAGAGTGTCTCTCGGCAAACATGCCACAACCAACTATCAGCGTGCCACTTTGACGAGAGCTGCTCTCAACAAAGATCCATTCCCAGACAACTTTTTACTCCTTTTCTTCGGATCCCCGCCGCAAAAATATATATACAATATACAAGCAAGCATTTCAAGTCTCAATGTCTAACAACAAAATCACATAACCATTACATAAAATAGTTCACACAAATTTCTTTTGAGATCATAAGGTAGCTCTTTAGTACAAATGCCTACTTACTAAACAATAAAGTTCTGGCTAGCACATCCAGTGAACCATCAAGATAAAAGCAACACCACAATTATCAAAAACTGAAGAAGAATTATCAAGTTCTTCCATCCACCGAACCCGTTAAGCCGTTTTTGGCTAGCACATCCAGTGAACCCATCCACTGAACCCACTAATTCAGATTTTCTCTTCTGCTTAAGCAAATACTGATTGTAATGATACCCTGCCTTCTCTCTGCTATTGAATGAGTTGTGGGAGCTACCTTCATAGTAAATCAATTTTTCATTGCAATCAGACCATGAATCGTAGACTCCTGGACATATACCTCTGCACACCGTAGACCACTTCATCTACAAAAGATAGAGAAAAAAGGCAGAGAAGGAATGCAAGGTTAAAAATATCACATCATACATAATCCACGTAAAGCGTTCATCACTAATACAATCAAAATCATCGCATGTGGCAATCTAAGAAGTCCATTTCAACACCTACATGACTATATCACTAAATCAATGCCAAACTATCTAGGTGGACTACTTGGTGGTGTAGTCGGTGAAACCGGTTATCGTGGAGTCAGAGCACGTCGGGGCATCCCCCACGGTGGAGGACCAAGCGTCGTCGGGAATGTACGTCAGTGGACTCAGTGGCATCGAGTCGTCACACTCCTTACCTGGTGAGGCCTTCTTCTCCTTAGGTGGCGGATTCTTCTTGCCCGGATCCTCAAAATACTTTATTAGGATCAGGTGCATGTGCTTCTCAATGAGTGCTGCCAAGAGGTCGTCGGCGAGCTTCTCCTTGACCAGTAGTCGACCCTAATGGAAGATGCACCGTCGGAGGAATCCATAGCCGCGAAATCGATTGGTGCTAACACCTTTCATCACACAATGAAAAATAGCATAAGAAGCAAACATCAAAGATTACTTCTAAGCAAATTAATCATGATGGACACTATCTCACGGATATTTTGACTTCCGGTGATGGTCAAGTTGGGCGAGTCCATCGTGCGTGAAAAATGTATATCATAGGACGAACTCGCCCAGATCGATCGCCATCGTGAAAAGTCGAATTTCTTCCTCCAACAACTCTCAGCTCTCTGACGTATATATGGTGAAGGAAATATGCCTAGAGGCAATAATAATGTTATTATTTTATTTCCTTATATCATGATAAATGTTTATTATTCATGCTAGAATTGTATTATCCGGAAACATAATACTTGTGTGAATACATAGACAAACTAAACGTCACTAGTATGCCTCTACTTGACTAGCTCATTAATCAAAGATGGTTATGTTTCCTAACCATAGACATGTGTTGTCATTTGATTAACGGGATCACATTATTAGGAGAATGATGTGATTGACATGACCCATTCCATTAGCTTAGCACCCGATCGTTTAGTATGTTGCTATTGCTTTCTTCATGACTTATACATGTTCCTATGACTATGAGATTATGCAACTCCCGTTTGCCAGAGGAACACTTTGTGTGCTACCAAACGTCACAACGTAACTGGGTGATTATAAAGGAGCTCTACAGGTGTCTCCAAAGGTACATGTTGGGTTGGCGTATTTCGAGATTAGGATTTGTCACTCCGATTGTCGGAGAGGTATCTCTGGGCCCTCTCGGTAATGCACATCACATAAGCCTTGCAAGCATTGCAACTAATGAGTTAGTTGCGAGATGATGTATTACGTAACGAGTAAAGAGACTTGCCGGTAACGAGATTGAACTAGGTATTGAGATACCGACGATCGAATCTCGGGCAAGTAACATACCGATGACAAAGGGAACAACGTATGTTGTTATGCGGTCTGACCGATAAAGATCTTCGTAGAATATGTTGGGAGCCAATATGAGCATCCAGGTTCCGCTATTGGTTATTGACCGGAGACATGTCTTGGTCATGTCTACATTGTTCTCGAACCCGTAGGGTCCGCACGCTTAAGGTTTCGATGACAGTTATATGAGTTTATGAGTTTTTGATGTACCAAAGTTAGTTTGGAGTCCCGGATGTGATCACGGACATGACGAGGAGTCTCGAAATGGTCGAGACATAAAGATTTATATATTGGACGGCTATATTCGGACACCGGAAGTGTTCCGGGTGATTTCGGAGAAAACCGGAGAGCCGAAGGGTTACCGGAACCCCCCGGGAGAAGTAATGGGCCATATGGGCCTTAGTGGAGAGAGAGAGGGGCAGCCAGGGTGGGCCGTGCGCCTCCTCCCCCTGGTCCAAATTGGACTAGGAGTGGGGGGGGGCGCCCCCCTTTCCTTCTCCCTCCCCACTTCCTTTCCCCCTCCTAGTAGGAGTCCTACTCCTACTAGGAGGAGGACTCCTCCTTGGTGCGCCTATAGAGCCGGCCGGCCTCCTCCCCTTGCTCCTTTATATACGGGGGCAGGGGGCACCCCTAGACACACAAGTTGATCCTCGTGATCGTTTTCTTAGCCGTGTGCGGTGCCCCCTTCCACCATAATCCTCGATAATATTGTAGTGGTGCTTAGGCGAAGCCCTGCGACGGTAGAACATCAAGATCGTCACCACGCCGTCATGCTGACGGAACTCTTCCCCGACACTTTGCTGGATCGGAGTCCGGGGATCGTCATCGAGCTGAACGTGTGCTAAAACTCGGAGGTGCCGTAGTTTCGGTGCTTGATCGGTCGGGCCATGAAGACGTATGACTACATCAACCGTGTTGTGCTAACGCTTCCGCTGTCGGTCTACAAGGGTACGTAGATCACACTCTCCCCTCTCGTTGCTATGCATCACCATGATCTTGCGTGTGCGTAGGATTTTTTTTGAAATTACTACGTTTCCCAACAGTGGCTAGCGGGTGTCAGTTTCTCCAACTTTAGTTGAACCGAGTGTGGCTACGCCCGGTCCTTGCGAAGGTTAAAACAGCACCAACTTGACAAACTATCGTTGTGGTTTTGATGCGTAGGTAAGATTGGTTCTTACTTAAGCCCGTAGCAGCCACGTAAAACTTGCAACAACAAAGTAGAGGACGTCTAACTTGTTTTTGTAGGGCATGTTGTGATGTGATATGGTCAAGACATGATGCTAAATTTTATTGTATGAGATGATCATGTTTTTTAACCAAGTTATCGGCAACTGGCAGGAGCCATATGGTTGTCACTTTATTGTATGCAATGCAATTGCGCTGTAATGCTTCACTTTATCACTAAGCGGTAGCGATAGTCGTGGAAGCATAAGATTGGCGAGACGACAACGATGCTACGATGGTGATCAAGGTGTCGCGCCGATGACGATGGCGATCATGACGGTGCTTCGAAGATGGAGATCACAAGCACAAGATGATGATGGCCATATCATATCACTTATATTGATTGCATGTGATGTTTATATTTTATGCATCTTATCTTGCTTTGTTTGACGGTAGCATTTTAAGATGATTTCTCACTAATTATCAAGAAGTGTTCTCCCTGAGTATGCACCATTGCGAAAGTTCTTCGTGCTGAGACACCACGTGATGATCGGGTGTGATAGGCTCTACGTTCAAATACAACGGGTGCAAAACAGTTGCACACGCGGAATACTCAGGTTATACTTGATGAGCCAAGCATATACAGATATGGCCTCGGAACACGGAGACCGAAAGGTCGAGCGTGAATCATATAGCAGATATGATCAACATAGTGATGTTCACCAATGAAACTACTCCATCTCACGTGATGATCGAACATGGTTTAGTTGATTTGGATCACGTAATCACCTAGAGGATTAGAGGCATGTCTATCTAAGTGGGAGTTCTTTAGTAATATGTTTAATTGAACCTAAATTTATCATGAACTTAGTACCTGATAGTATATTGCTTGTTTATGTTTGATTGTAGATAGATGGCCCGTGCTGTTGTTCCGTTGAATTTTAATGCGTTCCTTGAGAAAGCAAAGTTGAAAGATGATGGTAGCAATTACACGGACTGGGTCCGTAACTTGAGGATTATCCTCATTGCTGCACTGAAGAATTACGTCCTGGAAGCACCGCTGGGTGCCAGGCCTACTGCTGGAGCAACACCAGATGTTATGAACGTCTGGCAGAGCAAAGCTGATGACTACTCGATAGTTCAGTGTGCCATGCTTTACAGCTTAGAATCGGGACTTCAACGATGTTTTGAACATCATGGAGCATATGAGATGTTCCAGGAGTTGAAGTTAATATTTCAAGCAAATGCCCGGATTGAGAGATATGAAGTCTCCAATAAGTTCTATAGCTGCAAGATGGAGGAGAACAGTTCTGTCAGTGAGCATATACTCAAAATGTCTGGGTATAATAATCACTTGATTCAATTGGGAGTTAATCTTCCAGATGATTGCGTCATTGACAGAACTCTCCAATCACTGCCACCAAGCTACAAGAGCTTCATGATGAACTATAATATGCAAGGGATGAATAAGACTATTCCCGAGCTCTTCGCAATGCTGAAAGCTGCGGAGGTAGAAATCAAGAAGGAGCATCAAGTATTGATGGTCAACAAGACCACTAGTTTCAAGAAAAAGGGCAAAGGGAAGAAGAAGGGGAACTTCAAAAAGAACAGCAAGCAAGTTGCTACTCAAGAGAAGAAACCCAAACCTGGACCTAAGCCTGAAACTGAGTGCTTCTACTGCAAGCAGACTGGTCACTGGAAGCGGAACTGCCCCAAGTATTTGGCGGATAAGAAGGATGGCAAGGTGAACAAAGGTATATGTGATATACATGTTATTGATGTGTACTTTACTAATGCTCGCAGTAGCACCTGTGTATTCGATACTGGTTCTGTTGCTAACATTTGCAACTCGAAACAGGGACTACGGATTAAGCGAAGATTGGCTAAGGACGAGGTGACGATGCGCGTGGGAAATGGTTCCAAAGTCGATGTGATCGCGGTCGGCAAGCTACCTCTACATCTACCTTCGGGATTAGTATTAGACCTAAATAATTGTTATTTGGTGCCAACGTTAAGCATGAACATTATATCTGGATCTTGTTTGATGCAAGACGGTTATTCATTTAAATCAGAGAATAATGGTTGTTCTATTTATATGAGTAATATCTTTTATGGTCATGCACCCTTAAAGAGTGGTCTATTCTTGTTAAATCTCGATAGTAGTGACACACATATTCATAATGTTGAAGCCAAAAGATGCAGAGTTGATAATGATAGTGCAACTTATTTGCGGCACTGCCGTTTGGGTCATATCGGTGTAAAGCGCATGAAGAAACTCCATACTGATGGACTTTTGGAACCACTTGATTATGAATTGCTTGGTACTTGCGAACCGTGCCTTATGGGTAAGATGACAAAAACACCGTTCTCCGGTACTATGGAGAGAGCAACAGATTTGTTGGAAATCATACATACAGATGTATGTGGTCCGATGAATGTTGAGGCTCGTGGAGAATATCGTTATTTTCTCACCTTCACAGATGACTTAAGCAGATATGGGTATATCTACTTAATGAAACATAAGTCTGAAACGTTTGAAAAGTTCAAAGAATTTCAGAGTGAAGTTGAAAATCATCGTAACAAGAAAATAAAATTCCTACGATCTGATCATGGAGGAGAATATTTGAGTTACGAGTTTGGTGTACATTTGAAACAATGCAGAATAGTTTCGCAACTCACGCCACCCGGAACACCACAGCGTAATGGTGTGTACGAACGTCGTAATCGTACTTTACTTGATATGGTGTGATCTATGATGTCTCTTACTGATTTACCGCTATCATTTTGGGGTTATGCTCTAGAGACGGCCGCATTCACGTTAAATAGGGCACCATCAAAATCCATTGAGACGACGCCTTATGAACTGTGGTTTGGCAAGAAACCAAAGTTGTCGTTTCTGAAAGTTTGGGGTTGCGATGCTTATGTGAAAAAGCTTCAACCTGATAAGCTCGAACCCAAATTGGAGAAATGTGTCTTCATAGGATATCCAAAGGAAACTATTGGATACACCTTCTATCACAGATCCGAAGGCAAGACTTTTGTTGCTAAACTCGGAAACTTTGTAGAGAAGGAGTTTCTCTCGAAAGAACTGAGTGGGAGGAAAGTAGAACTTGATGAGGTAACTGTACCTACTCCCTTATTGGAAAGTAGTACATCACAGAAACCAGTTTTTGTGACACCTACACCAATTAGTGAGGAATCTAATGATGATGATCATGAAACTTCAGAACAAGATACTACTGAACCTCGTAGATCAACCAGAGTAAGATCCGCACCAGAGTGGTACGGTAGTCCTGTTCTAGAAGTCATGCTACTAGATCATGATGAACCTACGAACTATGGAGAATCGATGGTGAGCCCAGATTCCGCAAAATGGCTTGAAGCCATGAAATCTGAGATGGGATCCATGTATGAGAACAAAGTATGGACTTTGGTTGACTTGCCCAATGATCGGCAAGCAATTGAGAATAAATGGATCTTTAAAAAGAAGACTGACGCTGACGGTAATGTTACTATCTACAAAGCTCGACTTGTCGCAAAAGGTTTTTGACAAGTTCAAGGGATTGACTACGATGAGACCTTCTCACCCGTAGCGATGGTTAAGTCTGTCCGAATCATGTTAGCAATTGCCGCATTTTATGATTATGAGATTTGGCAGATGGATGTCAAAACTGCATTCCTGAATGGATTTCTGGAAGAAGAGTTGTATATGATGCAGCCGGAAGGTTTTGTCGATCCAAAAGGAGCTAACAAAGTGTGCAAGCTCCAGCGATCCATTTATGGACTGGTGCAAGCTTCTTGGAGTTGGAATAAACGCTTTGATAGTGTGATCAAAGCATTTGGTTTTGTACAGACTTTTGGAGAAGCCTGTATTTACAAGAAAGTCAGTGGGAGCTCTGTAGCATTTCTGATATTATATGTAGATGACATATTACTAATCGGAAATGATATAGAATTTCTGGATAGCATAAAGGGATACTTGAATAAGAGTTTTTCAATGAAAGACCTCGGTGAAGCTGCTTACATATTGGGCATTAAGATCTATAGAGACAGATAAAGACGCTTAATTGGACTTTCACAAAGCACATACCTTGACAAAGTATTGAAAAGGTTCAAAATGGATCAAGCAAAGAAAGGATTCTTGCCTGTGTTACAAGGTGTGAAATTGAGTAAGACTCAATGCCCGACCAATGCAGAAGATAGAGAGAAAATGAAAGATGTTCCCTATGCTTCAGCCATAGGATCTATCATGTATGCAATGCTGTGTACCAGACCTGATGTGTGTCTTACTATAAGTCTAGCAGGGAGGTACCAAAGTAATCTAGGAGTGGATCACTGGACAACGGTCAAGAACATCCTGAAATACCTGAAAAGGACTAAGGATATGTTTCTCATATATGGAGGTGACAAAGAGCTCATCGTAAATGGTTACATTGATGCAAGCTTTGACACTGATCCGGACGATTCAAAATCGCAAACCGGATACGTGTTTACATTAAACGGTGGAGCTGTCAGTTGGTGCCGTTCTAAACAAAGCGTTGTGGCGGGATCTACATGTGAAGCGGAGTACATAGCTGCTTCGGAAGCAGCAAATGAAGCAGTCTGGATGAAGGAGTACATATCCGATCTAGGTGTCAGACCTAGTGCATCGGGTCCAATGAAAATCTTTTGTGACAATACTGGTGCAATTGCCTTGGCAAAGGAATCCAGATTTCACAAAAGAACCAAGCACATCAAGAGACGCTTCAATTCCATCAGGGATCTAGTCCAGGTGGGAGACATAGAGAATTGCAAGATACATACGGATCTGAATGTTGCAGACCTGTTGACTAAGTCTCTTCCACGAGCAAAAACATGATCAACACCAAAGCTCCATGGGTGTTAGAATCATTACCGTGTAATCTAGATTATTGAATCTAGTGCAAGTGGGAGACTGAAGGAAATATGCCCTAGAGGCAATAATAATGTTATTATTTTATTTCCTTATATCATGATAAATTTTTATTATTCATGCTAGAATTTTATTATCCGGAAACATAATACTTGTGTGAATACATAGACAAACTAAACGTCACTAGTATGCCTCTACTTGACTAGCTCGTTAATCAAACATGGTTATGTTTCCTAACCATAGACATGTGTTGTCATTTGATTAATGAGATCACATTATTAGGAGAATGATGTGATTGACATGACCCATTCCATTAGCTTAGCACCCGATCATTTAGTATGTTGCTATTGCTTTCTTCGTGACTTATACATGTTCCTATGACTATGAGATTATGCAACTCCCGTTTGCCAGAGGAACACTTTGTGTGCTACCAAACGTCACAATGTAACTGGGTGATTATAAAGGAGCTCTACAGGTGTCTCCAAAGGTAAATGTTGGGTTGGCGTATTTCGAGATTACGATTTGTCACTCCGATTGTCGGAGAGGTATCTCTGGGCCCTCTCGGTAATGCACATCACATAAGCCTTGCAAGCATTGCAACTAATGAGTTAGTTGCGAGATGATGTATTACGTAACGAGTAAAGAGACTTGCCGGTAACGAGATTGAACTAGGTATTGAGATACCAACGATCGAATCTCGGGCAAGTAACATACCGATGGAAAAAGGGAACAACGTATGTTGTTATGCGGTCTGACCGATAAAAGATCTTCGTAGAATATGTGGAGCCAATATGGAGCATCAGGTTCCGCTATTGGTTATTGACCGGAGACATGTCTCGGTCATGTCTACATTGTTCTCGAACCCGTAGGGTCCGCACGCTTAAGGTTTCGAAGACAGTTATATGAGTTTATGAGTTTTTGATGTACCGAAGTTAGTTCGGAGTCCCGGATGTGATCACGGACATGACGAGGAGTCTCGAAATGGTCGAGACATAAAGATTTATATATTGGATGGCTATATTCGGACACCGGAAGTGTTCCGGGTGATTTCGGAGAAAACCGGAGAGCCGAAGGGTTACCGGAACCCCCCGGGAGAAGTAATGGGCCATATGGGCCTTAGTGGAGAGAGAGAGGGGCAGCCAGGGTGGGCCGTGCGCCTCCTCCCCCCTGGTCCAAATTGGACTAGGAGAGGGGGGGGGGGGGCGGCGCCCCCCTTTCCTTTTCCCTCCCCACTTCCTTTCCTCTCCCCACTTCCTTTCCCCCTCCTAGTAGGAGTCCTACTCCTACTAGGAGGAGGACTCCTCCTTGGGGTGCCTATAGGGCCGGCCGGCCTCCTCCCCTTGCTCCTTTATATACGGGGGCAGGGGGCACCCCTAGACACACAAGTTGATCCTCGTGATTGTTTTCTTAGCCGTGTGCGGTGCCCCCTTCCACCATAATCCTCGATAATATTGTAGCGGTGCTTAGGCGAAGCCCTGCGACGGTAGAACATCAAGATCGTCACCACGCCATCGTGCTGACGGAACTCTTCCCCGACACTTTGCTGGATCGGAGTCCGGGGATCGTCATCGAGGTGAACGTGTGCTAAAACTCGGAGGTGCCGTAGTTTCGGTGCTTGATCGGTCAGGCCATGAAGACGTACGACTACATCAACCGCGTTGTGCTAACGCTTCCACTGTCGGTCTACAAGGGTACGTAGATCACACTCTCCCCTCTCATTGCTATGCATCACCATGATCTTGCGTGTGCGTAGGAATTTTTTTGAAATTACTACGTTTCCCAACAATATGGTGGAACTCTCTCTGGTGGTGGTATATATGGTCGACACTATCTCACAGATATTTCGACTTTCTGTGATGGTCAAGCTGGGCGAGTCCATCAGATGTGACAAATGTATATCACAAGTGTTGGGGAATGCCGTATTTCAAAACATTTCCTAGGATCATGCAAGATCTATCTAGGAGATGTATAGCAACAAGAGGGGGAGAGTATGTCTACATACCCTCGTAGACCGAAAGCGGAAGCGTTGAGTAATGCGGTTGATGTCGTCGAATGTCTTCGCGATCCAACCGATCAAGTACCTAACGCATGGCACCTCCGCGATCTGCACACGTTCATCTCGGTGACGTCCCTCGAACTCTAGATCCAGCTGAGGTCGAGGGGGAGTTTTGTTAGCATGATGGTCACTAGTAGAAAACGAACCATTAGTACCGGTTTGTAAGGGCCTTTAGTGCCGGTTATGGAACCGGCACTAACATTTCGGCACTAAAGGCCCCCCCCCTTTAGTACCGGTTCGGCACGAACCGGCGCTAAAGTGCCACCACGTGGCGTGAGCTCGCGCCCTGGTACGGGGGACTTTTAGTACCGGTTGGTAACACCAACCGGTACTGAAGGTTTTTTTTTTGAAACTTTTTTTTGAAAATTTTGGAATTTTTTTGATTTTTTGATTTTTAATTTTTCTGAATTATTTGATGATTTAGTCTCTAATCACCTCTCTTAACTGCTCAAGTGTGGATCACTCATTCCAAATCATCTAACTTCCCGACCGGTCACCCATCCCTCTCACTACTCCAGCCCGAGCACGCTTAACTTTCAGGTTCTATTCTCCTTCGTTTCTGAGTCTGCACTTGTTGTTTTCCTGACAATAGTAAGATGTCAATCCTATTAACCTTCAGGAATTTTGCTTGAGAATGAAGTGACACATTTCACTGTTTGAGTTTGAAACTATTGTTTTAAAAACAATAATTATTTAGTAACACTAATATTTCTTGAATAATTAGTTTGACCATTGTTTGACCACATTTTGACCAGATTTGACCAAAATTGAAATAACTAAAATAATTATTTAGTAACACTAATATTCTAGAATAATTAGTTTGACCATTGTTTGACCACAGTTTGCCCACTGTTTGAATATTTTTCAATTTTTTCCACTCTAGATCTTAAAAGCCCCGTAACTTTTTTTCTGTTAGGTTTTTGAGGATTTTGCAAATGTTTAACGGGGTACCCCGGTTAAATTTGGATGTAACTTTTCGAGTAGATGATTTTTCATATAAAAAACTTTTTCATCCGAGTTAGTATGCAAAAGTTATGCCCATTTTTACAAATTTCAGAGAGATTTTGCAAATAAAGTCAAAATTCACATTTGCAAATTTTCCCAACAACTAGACCACATATCACATGAGAAACTTATTTTCTTTTATTTTTTCGACATTTCCATTATTTTCTTTTATTTTTTTTAAACTGAAAAGGCGATCCACCGGGGGGGGGGGGTAGGGGGTAGAGTTTGAAAATGGGACCTTTAGTACCGGTTCGTGGCACGAACCGGTACTATAGGTTAGACCCCTTTAGTACCGGTTCGTGGAACGAACCCGTACTAAAGGTTAGACCTTTAGCACCGGTTCGTGCCACGAACCGTTTCTAAAGGTGATCGTGGGGCCCCGGCCTGACGCTAGCCTGCCACCACCCCTTTAGTGCCGGTTCGTGCCACGAACCGGTACTAAAGGTTCAACACGAACCGGCATTAATGCAAATCCGTTCAAACCGGCACTAATGGTACCATTAGTACCTGCTCAAATACAAACCGGCACTAATGTGCTTCACGTTTGACCCTTTTTCTACTAGTGGGTGTGGTGACAGTGATGATTGAGTTACCGACACAGGGCTTCGCCTAGGCAGTATGACAATATGACCGAGGTGGAAAACTATGGAGGGGGGCACCGCACACGACTAAAGGTCAACTTGTGTGTCTATGGGGTGCCCCCCTCCCTGTAAATAAAGGAGGGGAGGAGGAGAAGGGCCGGCCACAAGGGGCGCGCCCAAAGGGGGGATTCCTACTCCTAGTACGAGTAAGTTTCCCCCTTTCCTACTCCAAGTAGCAGAAGAAGGAAGGAGAGGAGAGGGAAAGGAAAGAGGGGGGCGCCGCCCCCTCCCTAGTCCAATTCGGACTAGCCCAAGGGGGGGGGGCGTGGCCTCCCCTTTTGGCCCTTCTCTCTTTTCCACTAAGGTCCATGAAGGCCCAATACTTCCCCCGGCGAATTCCCATAACTCTCCGGTACTCCGAAAAATACCAGAACCACTCAGAACCTTTCCGATGTCCGAATATAGCATTCCAATATATCGATCTTTACGTCTCGACCATTTCAAGACTCCTCGTCATGTCCGTGGTCCCATCCGGGACTCCGAACAAACTTCGGTCATGAAATCACATAACTCATAATACAAATCTTCATCGAACGTTAAGCGTGCGGACCCTACGGGTTCGAGAACTATGTAGACATGACCGATACACATCTCCGGTCAATAACCAATAGCGGAACCTGGATGCTCATATTGGATCCTACATATTCTACGAATATCTTTATCGGTTAAACCGCATAACAACATACGTTGTTCCCTTTGTCATCGGTATGTTAGTTGCCCGAGATCCGATCGCCGGTATCATCATACCTAGTTCAATCTCATTACCGGCAAGTCTCTTTACTCGTTCTGTAATGCATCATCCCGTAACTAAATCATTAGTCACACTACTTGCAAGGCTAGTAGTGATGTGCATTACCGAGAGCGCCTAGAGATACCTCTCCGACAATCAGAGTGACAAATCCTAATCTTGATCTATGCCGACTCAACGAACACCATCGGAGAGACCTGTAGAGCATCTTTATAATCACCCAGTTATGTTGTGACGTTTGATATCACACTAAGTGTTCCTCCGGTATTCGGGAGTTGCATAATCTCATAGTCATAGGAACATGTATAAGTCATGAAGAAAGCAATAGCAATAAACTAAACGATCATAGTGCTAAGCTAACGGATGGGTCTTGACCATCACACCATTATCTAATGATTTGATCCCGTTCATCAAATGACAACACATGTCTATGGTCAGGAAACTTAACCATCCTTGATTAACGAGCTAGTCAAGTAGAGGCATAATAGGGACACCCTGTTTGTCTATATATTCACACATGTACTAAGTTTCCGGTTAATACAATTCTAGCATGAATAATAACTATTTATCATGATATAAGGAAATATAAATAACAACTTTATTATTGCCTCTAGGGCATGTTTCCTTCAATAAGAACTCGCCCAGATTGGCAGCCATCGTCAAAAGTCGATTTTCTTCCTCCAAAAACAACTCTCATCGACTATCAGAGATCGCTGCTCTTCCTTTGTTTCTCCTACTATGAAAAGACCATAGAGGAGGAACAGAGGAAGCGCGACCCCCTACGACAACAATCGGCACCTGTCAAATATCATCGGGGTGACCTCCATAGCATCCATTCAAACAACAAGAACTAACGGATGAATCAACAATTTTCTATACAATAAAGTTAACAAGTATACATACAAATAACTACAAAAAAATGTACTACAAAAAAAGTCCATGCATCAATCCATGCAATAATACATACATATATACATTCATACATCCATGCATCCATCAATCCTTGCATCCATATAAAAATCCATGCATCCATACATACACTCATGCATACATACAAGATCGGGGAGGGGAAGACGAAGCTCACTGAGAGGGGGAGGTGGTGCTGACAGGGTTGGGTGGGGCGCCGACAGGGTTGGGAGGGGGGCGCCGGCGTGGTTGGGGCGAAGGGGGCATAGGCGGGGTCGGGCGGCGCCCGGGGGGTCGTGGGCACCGGTGGGGCGGGGGGAGGGGCGGCCCCGGTGGGGTGAGGGGCCGGTCGAGGGGGAGGGCGCTGGCCGGGGCGGAGGGCGCCGGCGGGGTGGGGGGTGCCGGTGGGAAAGACAGAGAAGTGAAAAAGAAGAGACCGCGTGCGGGGTTAATTGTCCGCCGACCTTTACCGAGAATCTGTCGGTGTGGATCTCGGTAAAGGCACGAGACCTAGATCTAGGGTTTCACCTTATCCGAGAGTCGCGCTCGGTAAAGGATATAACCTAATATCTAGTTTACGTTATGCCGAGAGTTGCATTCGAAAATGTCACACATAGCGAGAGCAACACTCGAAAATGCCCATCCTCCCTAGTTTATATAGGGCCTAGGCATGCCACAAGGACATCACAAATGATTTCCCATGCCGCTACTGGGCATGATTTCATGTGCCGCCTTGCTGATCTGCAATTCCCGATGATGAAACCCTAGCAGAGCAATAAATTTCTCAAATATTGCACGTGTCCCCGGATAATGCGAGGCTGTGGCACGTGGTTGCCCCCTCTTAGAGCACGAGAAGATTCGAGGCCAACAGAGAAATAGGACCAGCACTTCCTGCACAAACCGGACACCTTCCCTCTTGATACCCACATACTACCTCAAAGATAGTGCGGTTTACAAGCGGCCTCAGGGGTCATCTCTCACGAAACGCGTCCAAACTTTTACCGCACCCTACAGAGGCCCTGTGATGACACCGTGCCAGATCCCGAGCAATCCTACCATCGTACAATTTTCCGAGGATTTCAACGGTTGCATCAGGAATGACATCGAGGAACTTTCGGTAGCTCGGTGGCAGGGCATGCCCCTCCCTCATGTCTGCAAGGCATAGGCATGCCACAAGGACATCACAAATGATTTCCCATGCTGCTACCGAGCATGATTTCATGTGCCTCCTTGCTGATCTACAATTCCCGATGATGAAACCCTAGTAGATCAATAAATTTCTCGAATATTGCACGCGTCCCCGAAAAACGCGAGGCCGTGGCACATGCCATGCGATTGCCCCCTCTTAGAGCACGAGAAGTTTCGAGGCCAATGGAGAAACAGGACCAACACTTCCTCCACAAACCGGACATGTTCCCTCTCGATACCCAGATACTACCTCGGAGACATCGCGGTTTACAAGCTCAGGGCCCTGTGATGACACCATTAATTAAAAAAACGCCGGCATCCACCATTAAAAAATGGTGGTCACTTTGAATGTTCTTTGCACGAGACAGGTGAACATTCAAAGTGATAGTCCATCTCCTTAACAAGAGCTTAATGAATACCGAAGCTTACAGCATCTGGAGTATCCAACTATTCAAAAAGGTTTTGTTGCTTGTGTCTTGGCGAGGTGGGACTAAAATTTGATGGTGGCCTTATAATTACCAAGAGCCACTCTCGGAACTTCTCTATTTTTGAGAGACCCTCTCGGTAACGGTGTGGATCATAAATTTGAAAAAAACACCGGCATCCAATTTTAGGATACGACAACCACTATGATTTTTTGCTAGTTGACTATATAGACTCTTACTAACGAAGACCGAGGTGGGACTAAATGTTTGCCGAGAGCCAATCTCGGCAAAGAGTTACAACCGTCACCGTGCTGTTAGTCGCCGCCGACTGCTCCATGTGGCAATACTTTCCCGAGTGTAACCTATTTGCCGACCAATACTGTCGGCAACACCATGTGTTTGCCGATTTACATCATTTGTCGAGTGCGGCTCTCGGCGCTCTTTACTTTGCCAAGTGCCCGCGTTTTAGCTCTCAGCGAAGACGCCGACACCCAGCGTATACGAAAATTCCAGTAGTGTTGAGGCATTCACTCTCCCATGCTGTTCATGCTCCACCCCATGACGCAAACCTACACCCACTGCAAGATCCACCACTGTCTCCAAGCCACTGGCCACAAAGAGAGCACAGACAGCTAGCCAGTTCCAGCCGATAAACAGAAACTGTTGTGGAATGTAGTATTTGAAAAAAAATCATACGATCACGCAAGATCTATCTAGGAGAAGCATAGCAACGAGCGGGGAGAGTGTGTCCACGTACCCTCGTAGACCGAAAGAGGAAGCGTTTAGTAACGCAGTTGATGTAGTCGAACGTCTTCGCGATCCAACCGATCAAGTACCGAACGCACGGCACCTCTGCGATCTGCACATGTTCAGCTCGGTGACGTCCCTCGTACTCTTAATCCAACTGAGGCCGAGGGTGAGTTCCGTCAGCACGACGACGTGTTGGCGGTGATGATGAAGTTACTGACGTAGGGCTTTGCCTAAGCACTATGACAATATGACCGAGGTGTAAAACTGTGGTGGGGGGCACCGCACATGGCTAAAGATCAACCTGTGTGTCTATGGGGTGCCCCCTCCCCCGTATATAAATGAGGGGAGGAGGAGGAGGGCCGGCCACATGGGGCGTGCCCAGGGGGGATTCCTACACCTAGTAGGAGTAGGTTTCCCCCTTTCCTATTCCAAGTAGGAGAGGGAGAAGGAAAGAGGGGGCGCCACCCCCTCCCTAGTCCAATTCGGACCAGCCCATGAGGGGATGGGCGGCCTCCCCTTATGGCCCTTCTCCCCTTTCCACTAAGGCCCTTGAAGGCCCAATACTTCCCCCGGCGAATTCCCATAACTCTCCGATACACCGAAAAATACCCAAACTACTCAAAAACCTTTCCGATGTCCGAATATAGCCTTCCAATATATCGATCTTTACATCTCGACCATTTCGAGAATCCTTGTCATGTCTGTGATCTCATACGGGACTTCAAACGAACTTCGGTCATCAAATCACATAACTCGTAATAAAAATCGTCATCGAACGTTAAGCGTGCGGACCCTACGGGTTCGAGAACTATGTAGACATGACCAAGACACACCTCCGGTCAATAACCAATAGTGGAACCTGGATGCTCATATTGGCTCCTACATATTCTACGAAGATCTTTATCGGTCAAACCGCATAAAAACATATGTTGTTCCCTTTGTCATCAGTATGTTACTTGCCCGAGATTCGATCATCGGTATCATCATACCTAGTTCAATCTCATTACCGGCAAGTCTCTTTACTCGTTCCGCAATGCATCATCCCGCAACTAGCTCATTAGTCACATTGCTTGCAAGGCTTGTAGTGATGATCATTACCGAGAGGGCCCATAGATACCTTTCCAATACATGGAGTGACAAATCCTAATCTCTATCTATGCCAACTCAACAAACACCATCGGAGATACCTGTAGAGCATCTTTATAATCACCCAGTTACTTGTGACGTTTGATAGCACACTAAGTACGTCCTCCGGTATTCGGGAGTTGCATAATTGCATAGTCAAAGGAACATGTATAAGTCATGAAGAAAGCAATAGCAATAAAAATTAACGATCATTTGTGCCAAGCTATCCGATGGGTCTTGTCCATCACATCATTCTCCTAATGATGTGATCCCGTTCATCAAATGACAACACATGTCTATGGTCAGGAAACGTAACCATCTTTGAATAACGAGCTAGTCAAGTAGAGGCATACTAGGGACACTCTGTTTTGTCTATGTATTCGCACATGTACTAAGTTTCCGATTAATAAAATTCTAGCATGAATAATACACATTTATCATTACATAAGGAAATATAAATAACAACTTTATTATTGTCTCTAGGGCATATTTCCTTCTGTCTCCCACTTGCACTAGAGTCAATAATCTAGTTCACATCGTCATGTGATTTAACATCAATGGTTCACTTCTTTATGTGATTAGTTCACATCTCCATGTGACTAATACCCAAAGGTTTTACTAGATTCAATAATCTAGTTCGCATAGCTATGTGATTAACACCCAAAGAGTGATCATGTTTTGCTTGAGAGAAATTTTAGTCTACGGGTATGCAACATTCATATCCGTATCTATTTTGCAATTTTCTATGTCTACAATACTCTGGACGGAGCTACTCTAGCTAATTGCTCCCACTTTCAATATGTATCTAGATCGAGACTTAGAGTTATCCAGATCGGTGTCAAAGCTTTCATCGTCGTAACTCTTTTGAGGAACTCTTTTGTCACCTCCATAACTGAGAAACATTTCCTTATTCCACTAAGGATAATTTTGACCGCTGTCTAGTGATCCACTCCTGGATTACATTGGTACCTCCCTGCTAAACTAATAGCAAGGCACACATGAGGTCTGGTACACAACATTGCATACATGATAGAACCTATGGCTGAAGCATAGGGAATGACTTTCATTTTCTTTCTATCTTCTGTAGTGGTCGGGCATTGAGTCTGACTCAACTTCACACCTTGTAACACAGGCAAGAACCCTTTCTATGACTGTTCCATTTTGAACTATTTCAAAATCTTGTCAAGGTATGTATTCATTGAAAAAACTTATCAAGCGTCTTGATCTATCTCTATAGATCTTGATGCTCAATACGTAAGCAGCTTCACCGAGGTCTTTCTTTGAAAAACTCCTTTCAAATACACATTTATGATTTCCAGAAAATTATACATTATTTCCGACCAACAATATGTCACTCACATATACGTATCAGAAATGCTGTAGTGCTCCCACTCACTTTTTTGTAAATACAAGCTTTATCGGAAGTCTGTATAAAACTATGTGCTTTCATCAACTCATCAAAGCGTATATTCCAACTCCGAGATGCTTGCACCAGTCCATAAATGGATCACTGGAGCTTGCACACTTTGTTAGCACCTTTTGAAACGACAAAACCTTTTGGTTGCATCATATACAACTCTTCTTTAACATATCCATTAAGGATTGCAGTTTTGACATTCATTTACCAAATTTTATAATCATAAAATGCGACAATAGCTAACATGATTCGGACAGACTTAAGCATCGATACGAGTGAGAAAATCTCATCGTAGTCAACATCTTGAACTTGTCAAAAACACTTTTCGACAAGTCAAGCTTTGCAGACAGTAACTCTACTATCAGCATCCGTCTTCCTCTTGAAGATCCATTTATTCTCAATGGCTTGCTAATCATCGGGCAAGTCCACCAAAGTCCACACTTTGTTCTCATACATGGATTCTATCTCAGATTTCATGGCCTCAAGCCATATGTCGGAATCTGGGCTCATCATCGCTTCCTCATAGTTCGTTGGTTCGTCATGGTCTAGTAACATGACTTCCAGAACATGATTACCATACCACTCTGGTGTGGACCGTACTCTAGTTGACCTACGAGGTTCAGTAGTAACTTGATCAGTAGTTTCATGATCATCATCATTAGCTTCCTCACTAATTGGTGTAGGAATCACTGGACTGATTTCTGTGATGAACTACTTTCCAGTAAGGAAGCAGGTACAATTACCTCATCAAGTTCTACTTTCGTCCTACTCACTTCTTTCGAGAGAAACTCCTTCTCTAGAAAGAATCCATTCTTAGTGACAAAATATCTTGCCTTCGGATCTGTGATAGAAGGTGTACCCAACAGTTTCTTTTGGGTATCCTATGAAGACGCACTTCTCCGATTTGGGTTCGAGCTTATCAGTTTGAAACTTTTTCACATAAGCATCGCAACCCCAAACTTTAAGAAACGACAACTTTGGTTTTTTGCCAAACCAAAGTTCATACGGTGTCATCTCAAAGGATTAGATGGTGCCATATTTTAACTCGAATGCAGCTGTCTCTAATGCATAACCCCAAAACGATAGTGGTAAATTTGTAAGAGACATCATAGATCGCACCATATCCAGTAAAATACGATTACGACGTTCGGACACACCATTATGATGTGGTGTTCCAGGTGGCGTGAGTTGCGAAACTATTCCACATTGTTTCTAATGAAGACCAAAACTCGTAACACAAATATATGTCTCCGCGATCAGATCGTAGAAACTTTATTTTGTTGTTACGATGATTTTCCACTTCATTCTGAAATTCTTTGAACTTTGCAAATGTTTCAGACTTATATTTCATCAAGTATATATACCCACATCTGCTCAAATCATCTGTGAAGGTCAGAAAATAACGATACCCGCCGCGAGCTTCAACACTCATCGGACCGCATACATCAGTATGTGTTATTTCCGATAAGTCAGTTGCTCGCTCCATTGTTCCGGAGCACGGAGTCTTAGTCATCTTGCCCATGAGGCATGGTTCGCAAGCATCAAGTGATTCATAATCAAGTGATTCCAAAAGCCCATCAGCATGGAGTTTCTTCATGCGCTTTACACCAATATGACCTAAACGGCAGTGCCACAAATAAGTTGCACTATCATTATTGACTTTGGATCTTTTAGCTTCAATATTACGAATATATGTATCACTACGATTGAGATTCAATACACCATTTATATTGAGTGTATGATCATCGAAGGTTTTATTCATGCAAATAGAACAACAATTATTCTTTGACTTAAATGAATAACCGTATTACAACAAACATGATCCAATCATATTCATGCTCAACGGAAACACCAAATAACATTTATTTTAGGTTCAACACTAATACCGAAGGTAAAGCGAGTGTGTGATGGTGATCTTATCAACCTTGGAATTACTTCCAACTCACATCATCACCTCGCCCTTAACTAGTATTTGTTTATTTTTGCAACTCCCGTTTCGAGTTACTACTCTTAGCAACTAAACCGGTATTAAATACTGAGGAGTTGCTTGTAAACATTAGTAAAGTACACATCAATAACATGTATATCAAATATACATTTGTTCACTTTGCTATCCTTCTTATCCGCCAAGTATCTAGGGCAGTTCCACTTCCAGTGACCATTTCCTTTGCAGTGGAAGCACTCAGTTTCAGGCTTGGATCTAGCTTTGGGCTTCTTCATGGGAGTGAAAACTTGCTTGCCATTCTTATTTAAGTTCCCTTTTTTCCCTTGCCCTTTTACTTGAAACTAGTGGTCTTGTCAACCATCAACAATTGATGCTTTTCTTGATTTCTACATTCGTTGATTTCAGCATCACGAAGAGTTCGGGAATCGTTTTCTTCATCCCTTGCATATTATAGTTCATCACAAAGTTCCAATAACTTGGTGATAGTGACTAGAGAACTCTGTCAATCACTATCTTATCTGGAAGATGAACTCCCACTTGATTCAAGCGATTTTAGTACTCAGATATTCTAAGCACATGCTCACTGATTGAGCTATTCTCCTCCATCTTGTAGGCAAAATACTTGTGAGAGGTTGCATACCTCTTGACTTGGGCATGAGTCATTTAAAACATTTCTGAAGTCCCAGTTCTAAGCCGTAAAGTATGGCGCACTAAACTATCAAGTAGTCATCATACCGAGCTTGCGAAACGTTCATAATGTCTGCATCTGCTCCTGCAATAGGTCCGTCACCTAGCGGTGCATCAAGGACATAATTTTGCTGTGCAGCAATGAGGATAATCCTCAGATCACGGACCCAGTCCGCATCGTTGCTACTATCATATTTCAACTTATTTTTCTCTAGGAACATATCAAAAATAAAACAGGGGAGCTACATTGCAAGCTATTGATCTACAACATAGATATGCAAATACTATCAGGACTATAGTTCATGATAAATTAAAGTTCAATTAATCATATTACTTAAGAACTCCCACTTAGATAGACATCCCTCTAGTCATCTAAATGATCACGTAATCCATATCAACTAAACCATGTCCGATCATCACGTGAGATGGAGTAGTTTTCAATGGTGAACATCACTATGTTGATCATATGTACTATATGATTCACGCTCGACCTTTCGGTCTCAGTGTTTTGAGGCCATATCTTCATATGCTAGGCTCGTCAAGTTTAACCCGAATATTCTGCATGTGCAAAATTGGCTTGCACCCATTGTATGTGAACATAGAGCTTATCACACCCGATCATCATGTGGTGTCTCAGCATGAAGAACTGTCGCAACGGTGCATACTCAGGGAGAACACTTATACCTTGAAATTTTAGTAAGGGGTCATCTTATAAAGGTACCGTCGTACTGAACAAAATAAGATTCATTAAAGATAAACATCACATGCAATCAAAAAATATGTGACATGATATAGCCATCATCATCTTGTGCCTTTGATCTCCATCTCCAAAGTACCTTCACGATCTCCATCGTCGCCGGCATGACACCATGATCTCCATCATCTTGATCTCTATCAATGTGTCGTCACATGGTCGTCTCTTCAACTATTGCTTTTGTAACTATTGCTATCGCATAGTGATAAATAAAGCAATTATATTGTGCTTGCATCTTATGCAATAAAGAGACAATCATATGGCTCTTGCCAGTTGCCGATAACTTATACAAAACATGATCATCTCAAACAACAATTTATATATATCATCACGTCTTGACCATATCACATCACAACATGCCCTGCAAAAACAAGTTAGACGTCCTCTACTTTGTTGTTGCAAGTTTTACGTGGCTGCTACGGGCTTTGCAAGAACCATTCTTACCTACGGCATAAAAACCACAACGTGGTATAGTGATTGTTTTTTGATCTTCATAAATAACCATGTTCATTGAATCCGATTCAACTAAAATTGGAGAAACAGACACCCGCCAGCCACCTGTGTGCAAAGCACGTAAGTAGAACCAATCTCATGAACGCGGTCATGTAATGTCGGTCCGGGCCGCTTTATCCAACAATACCGCCGAATTAACAAACAAATAGTGACGGCAAGCAATATGTATATACCCACGCCCACAACTCCTTTGTGTTCTACTCGTGCATATAACATTTATGCATAGACCTGGCTCTCATACCACTGTTGGGGAACGTAGTATTTCAAAAAAAATCCTACGATCACACAAGATCTATCTAGGAGAAGCATAGCAACGAGTGGGGAGAGTGTGTCCATGTACCCTTTTAGACCGAAAGCGAAAGCGTTTAGTAACGCGGTTGATGTAGTCGGACGTCTTCGCGATCCAACCGATCAAGTACCGAACGCATGGCACCTTCGCGATCTGCACACGTTCAGCTCGGTGACGTCCCTCGTACTCTTGATCCAGCTGAGGCCGAGGGTGAGTTCTGTCGGCACGACGGTGTTTTGACGGCGATGATGAAGTTACCGATGTAGGGCTTCGCCTAAGCACTATGGTAATATGAGTATATGACCGAGGTGTAAAACTGTGAAGAGGGGCACCGCACACGGCTAAAGATCAACTTGTGTGTCTATGGGGTGCCCCCCTCCCCCTTATATAAAGGAGGGTGGGAGGAGAAGGACCGGCCACAAGGGGCGTGCCCAAGGGAAGGATTCCTACTCCTAGTATGAGTAGGTTTCCCCCTTTCCTAGTCCAAGTAGGAGAAGAAGGAAGGAGAAGGAGAGGGAGAAGGAAAGAGGGGGCGCCGCCCCCTCCGTAGTCCAATTCGGACCAGCCCATGGGGGGGCCTCCCCTTGTGGCCCTTCTCTCATTTCCAATAAGGCCCATGAAGGCCCAATACTGGCGAATTCCCGTAACTCTTCGGTACTCCGAAAAATACTCGAACGACTCAGAACCTTTCCGATGTCCGAATATAGCCTTCCAATATATCAATCTTTACTTCTCGACCATTTTGAGACTCCTCATCATGTCCGTGATCTCATCCGGGACTCCAAACAAACTTCGGTCATCAAATCACATAACTCATAATACAAATCGTCATCGAACGTTAAGCGTGCGGACCCTACGGGTTCGAGAACTATGTAGACATGACCGAGACACATCTCCGGTCAATAACCAATAGCGGAACCTGGATGATCATATTGGCTCCTACATATTCTATGAAGATCTTTATCGGTCAAACCGCATAACAACATACATTGTTCCCTTTGTCATCGGTATGTTACTTGCATGAGATTCGATCGTCGGTATCGTCATACCTAGTTCAATCTCGTTACCGGCAAGTCTCTTTACTCGTTCTGTAATGCATCATCCCGCAACTAACTCATTAGTCATATTTCTTGCAAGGCTTGTAGTGATGATCATTACCGAGAGGGCCCAGAGATACCTCTTCGATATATGGAGTGACAAATCCTAATCTTGATCTATGCCAACTCAACAAACACCATCGGAGACACCTGTAGAGCATCTTTATAATCACTCAGTTACGTTGTGATGCTTGATAGCACACTAAGTGTTCCTCCGGTATTCGGGAGTTGCATAATCGCATAGTCAGAGGAACATGTATAAGTCATGAAGAAAGCAATAGCAATAAAACTTAGCGATCATTTGTGCTAAGCTAACGGATGGGTCTTGTTCAGCACATCATTCTCCTAATGATGTGATCCCGTTCATCAAATGACAACGCATGTCTATGGTCAGGAAACTTAATCATCCTTGATTAACGACTTCCCTGGAACCGACTTCCCTTGGCCGCAAGACCCGTAAAAGGGCTTGCATGGCGGCCTGACAAAGCCTGCATGATGGTGGTGCCGGAATAGAAAGCCATCGGCACTGAAAACCACGTCGAAAGCGCATCATCGACGGGGCAAAAAACCCGTGGCGACCTCGGCAGCAACGAAAACCGCACCGACGATCGCCGGAGAACCACCACCGAAACAGATAGAGACAACCAAAGAGATCCACCGAGCCGGAACAGAAAACCATCAGTGCCACCTCGGCACAGCAGCAACGAAAACCACGCCGGCGATTGCCGGAGAACTACCACCGGGCCAGACAGAAACGACCGGAGAGGACCTGCAAAACGGACAGCAACAAATGAGGCCAGTAGGGAGCCCGTCCTGGCCGGAGGGAGGCTATATAGCCGGTCGCGGCGCACCGACGTACGACGCGTCACCCCATGCATAACGTGTGCAGCGCTATCCCTACACGCCCCCCCCCCCCGCATGCAGGTGCGTGGCGGCGCTGCCTCGACACGTCGCCCCATGCAGCCGCGGGGCTGCGCAGGCTCGCCACGCACGCACCGCAGGGGTCGACCAGGCGGAGCGTCCGACCAAGCCACGCGCAGTCTGTCTCAACCAGGAGGCGCATCCGACCAAGGCGGGCGGGAAGTCTGCCGTCATGTAGTATAGGTGTCGCAAAAATAAATTCGAGAAGGGCTCCAAAAATTGGAGAAAAAAGGAAACCTACGCGGTTTAGTATAGTATATGTATTATGACTGTGATACGGAGCTCAGAAACTCATCATAGTCTTTATTTTAGGACGCCGATAAATGCCACACGTGTGGGCGTTAGGGGGTCTGCCCATACATTTTGTGTGGTGTATAAGAGGAACAGCCCACACACCTACGTGTGGGCAAAACAAGTAATGCCCACACATCTCTTTTTTTCCCTTCCGACCCCTCTCACACGCGTGCGTGTGGGAGAAATAGATAACGCCCACACGCCCCGTATGTCAGGCCTCATACCTCGTGGTCCCGCACGCCCCGCGTGACAGTCACCGCGCATCCCGCAGTTGCCATGGTCCAGACCCTCGTCCATGTTCGTTTAACTGTAGTTGCCATGTCGCTGAACTTCGGTTGCCATGTCGGAAAACTACAGTTTCCATGGTTGCTCAACTGCAGTTGCCATGTATGGTCTGGTCTACTGCAGTTGTCATGATTTCAAAACTTTAGGAGTTGCCACCCACTAACACTAGGCAGTTGCCGTGTAGCACTACAAAAAGGCATGGCAAACAAACATGTTCGGGTAAAAGAGAGAGTTGCCGTGTGCTCAGAAGCACGCTGGGGCAGTTGCCATGTAAAGAGAAAGAGTTGCCATCTACTTACGTGCATGCTAAGGCAGTTGCCATATACCATGCAAAAACACATGGCAACTCGGTTAAAAGAGAGTTGCCATCTGCTTACAAGTAAAGCTAGGGCAGTTGCCATGTACCCTGCAGAAACACATGGCAACCGCCAGCTTTGGGTGTGGGCGAGGAGACGGGCGTGTGGGCGAAGTGATAACCGCCCACACACACCAGCCCCCTCTGCGTGCGTGAAAACTGGTGTGTGGGCGAATTGTTAAACGCCCACACACCAGCCACCCGTGTGGTGAAAAAGGACATGTGGGCGACCGGATGAATGCCCACACACCAGCTTAGTCCTACGTGGCACAGAAAAACTGCTAGAACGCGCCAAGATTCGTGCAGAATTGGTTGGACAAGGATCCATGTGTGTGGACGAGTTGCCAGACGCCCACACGTGTGGGCGTTAGTGTTTTCGTTATTTTATGATTTTTACGGTTTAGATCGACCAGGAAATTAGTTTACAGCTCAGTCTTTGCATCATGATTCGTACGCAATGTAAGTTGCAGTGGATGGCAACTTTGTTTTCTCAGTTACAATTATTTAAAACTGATGAGACCCACTAGATTTGCGTCGTGATTCTTACTCGATGAGAGTTGCAAATCAGATAGGAAACTAGGATGATTGCCCCCAAGACCAAGAGGCCATGATGAAGCTACGATGAGGCTGCCAAATTGAGGGAAGGCCAGCTGAGCTGAGTTACTCCACCAACTGAACGCCATACGATACATCCTCGCACTGCCGGATGTACGGGAGCACCTTGCCGTTGTCGCTGTCTCCCCTGGTCCGGCAGTCATAGTGCGGCGCCTTCATGAAGCAGGGCTCGATGGTGGAGGCCAGACGACACGGCGGATCGGGGACCTTCCCGTCGACGGGGAGCATGAGCACCCAGGGCCTCAGCCCGGCCAGCCCCTGGCTGACGTAGCCGAACGTGGATTGGGCGGACGTGACGACCACGTCCGAAAAGCTGAGCAACACTATTTCAGCCAACGCCTTCTGGTTGTGCTGCCGCTTCTCCGAGTGCTGCGTGCCCAGGTGCGTCGGCTGGAACACGCTCACAGTCACAGCCGCCGCGCCGTGCTCGTAGTACAGGCTGCTGAGCTTGTCGTAGTAGTCCCCGTTGAGCGACACGATGAGCACGGCCTTGCGTTTCGTCTGCTCCTGCTCCTGCTCCTGGTGGTGGGCAGAGGCAGAGCTCGGGAGAGTAGCGTTCTCGACGGCGGGCAGGAGGCTCTCGCGGCTCGCGCACGAGATGATCTGCTTGTAGCGTTGATCGGCGGAGATGCGCGCATACTTGAACTCGCGCACCTGGATGCCCACCCGCTCCTCCGCCGGGGCGAGGTACGAGCTGTAGTACCGCGTCGCCATGCCCCACACTGTGTTGCTCGGGTGGAACAGGTACCGCCCGAGGTGGTGGAACACGGTGTCGCGGCGCGGGAACAGGCGGACCAGCTCTTCCTCGTACCGCCGGAGGAAGAAGAGGCCCGGCACGAAGTAGTTGTCGGAGCGGAGCACGAGCCATCGCACGCCACGCAGCGTCTCCTGTCCGTCGTCGCAGAAGAAGCGCCGATCGTCCGGCTTGTAATCTGTCTGTAGGTGCACGTACAGCCACGGCGCCGGCGGGTCCCTGGACCCCTCGCCACGGCCCAGCGCGTTGCCGAGGCTCTCCCGGGTCCGGACGTTGAGCCCCTTGATGCCCTGGATGGGAAAGCCTTCCTCCGGGAGCACCCAGGTGGTGTTGGAGCCCGGGAACGGCTCGCAGAACATGTCGTTGAGGTCGTCGGCGGGGTGGTGGACAAGGAGGACACGGTCAGTGAGCAGCGCGTAGAGGAAAGCGGAGGCGGTGGAGAGGATGCGGTTGCCGAGTCCCTCTACGGGGGTCCAGATGATGTAGCTGCACTCGGTGTCGGAGCTGCTGGTACTGTTCGATGACGCATGCCCATCCATGGCCTCGCGCAGGCGGGCGACGGCGCGCGAGTAGGCCGGTGTGCCAGGCCCGCAGAGCTGGTGGAGGGACTCGTAGCGTCGGAGGCGCGAGACGAGGTGCGATGACAGGTTGTGGAGCGACGGCTGGCGGTAGAGCGAGGCGCGGGAGCGGCTGAGGCAGGAGCGGTCATCGAAGTCCGGCGAGAGGAGGCCGCCGAGGAGCGGATCCGCGGTCGCGGAGGGGCCGGCACGGCCTAGGCCTTGTTGGTACACTACATATAGTTCAACCATGTTGATTATTTGACTTGGTATTCCCTCCGTTTTAAAATATAATGCATTCTCGGTTTCAGCGTTTCAACTTTAATCATAATTTAACCAACAAGACCGATTATGGCGGGAGCAAAAATTATACCGGCCACATTCGGTCTCCTTAGTTAAATTTATGATTAAAGTTGAACCTCAAGAAGTGCGGGCGCACTATATTTTGAAACGAAGGAAGTATATATACTGACAATTTCTTTGTACAGTCTAGTGCAAGATGAACCTGTACGTACGTACCAGCTTTTAAGAGTGGACGGCATCCGGGCGAGACCCGCGTGGCCATGAAGAGCACGGCAACCAGGCTCACCGCGACCACTACTAGCACAATCGGGCGAACGGCGCCGGACGAGTGCCGCTGAGTGGATGGCTTGCCGCCCTCCATCTTGAGTTCACTTCACTACTAGGCTAGGCAGCCAAGCGCTAGCTATATATGCATGAACAAGCGTGATATATCTTTGCATATCCGCATGCATTTCTCTTCTTTTTGGCCCTCCTTGTTCCACGTCCTGCTTACATACAGTACACTACATATATACTACTCCACTAGGAAGGAGTAGCCACGAAGAAAAGCACATGCGTTGACCTCGACTTGTGTGTGCCCTCATGGTCATGGACGGGATGAGTAACGCGGGGTTAAAGTGGCAAGCAGTATGATCCTACTACAAGTTAGAGCCAGCTGACCAAATCAAGCACCACCACCAATTCCGCGCTGGATCGGAGACCTTACGCGCTCAATATAATGCACATCGATCCGACGGCGGTCGCAACATGCATGTGCCGCTGGGCTGATAGAGCTATACACGACTGGCAGCGTGCAAGCGACGGTTGTGCAAATGCTGCGTGTTTTCAGGTCAACCAGGAAAATTTGGCGCGGCGTGAGTGTGAAATTCCATTTGCTTTGCACTATTGTGCATAGATTTGTCAAGGTAATCGAAAAGAAACAGTCTAGCAAAATCGTGTGTTGCAATGTTAGAATTGAGCACAAAAAAAACATGGCCAATGTGTTAGATGAGAGCGAACCATGAGTACCATTACAATTCCATGCTCTTCTTACTCTCAATTCGAAATGAAAGTGAATGATGAGATTTAGGCAACTGCTAGCTCGTACACTGCATATTAACTTTTATGTAAGAATATGGTACATGTAGTCTCAAGCAGAATTAACAGTAGCTTCGTACTACATTTTACAAAACCTGGAGTGGTACACCATTAATTTGGTATATTATTTTACACAGAACTTTGACAGCTGCCATTTTCCAACCTTCAAAACTGGATTGCACCCCATGTGCAGCCAAGACTTGTGGTTCCACATTTGCACAAAACACTAATCATGTCATAGAGGCAAAATCTTGTCAGCCATCTGACTCACAGAGTGTCGTTGGCCTTGAAATTTCCCATTTCCAAGCATGAAATTATTGGATTAATTACTAACAAAGGAGTTGGAAGAAACTGTCAAAGGTATCACCTGCAGATACAGGCCAGATGCTAAACAGTGAGAAGTAGCTGGTGCAACTGCTGATTTAGAGTCAGACCGCCTAACATTCATAAAGAACTTTAAACATTCTTAGGATTTTCCATGTAGAAACATATTGGTATGCATAAAGACATGAGGTGGAGCAAAAGTTGAGCTGCTAAGACAGGCTTAATGACAGGAAGTAACTCATAGGAAAAATGGTAATATTGAACTTGTTGGATCTTGGCCAGTGGTAAACGTCCGTTTATGTTGTTTGTGATAGGCCTTAGATCGGAGTAGGCTAGTAGATCCGGTGAACCTACCTTCTTTAGGTGCGGATGAGCTCGATCCAGCGCCGGCCATGGTGGTGTGGTGACCGCGACGATGTGGACAGAGATGGTGGCGGTGGTGTGCTTCCCGTGAGCGCCGCGCTAACCCTAGATCGGAAGGGAGTGTCGGTGGGGATTGTGGCAACGATTAACCTCGTAAGTCATGCCCCGGCCCCCACCTCTATTTATAAAGCGCGGGTCACAGGGGCCCACCAACCATGGTTTGGTTGGGCGCCCCCGATCAGGGCGCGGGTCAAGGGCCCGTTCGACCTGTTGGGTTCGAATGGGATAGAGATCAACCTAACATTCTCCCCCTTGATATCAACTTTACTTTTAACTTTATACTTTCTAGTTTATTTGTGTCATCACATATTGGTACATAGAGCATGTTTCATCGTCACAGCTTAATTGCCATTAGAATCATACAGCTACAACATACGTTATGTTCAGAAGCAAATTCTGTTCCTTTTGGGCCTATCCAGAAATCATAAGGCTTTCCCTTAAACCCATGTCGGCTAAGTGTTCCTTGAACACATTAGGTGGTAAGCCTTTCGTTAGCGGATCCGCAAGCATATCCTTTGTCCTTATATGCTCGAGACTTATAGTTTGATCCTGGATTTTATCTTTCACAACATAATACCTTATCCTATTGTTTTGGCAGCATTACTTGACTTGTTGTTGTGAGCGTAAAATACTGCGGGTTGGTTGTCGCAATACATCTTTTGTAGTTTGTGAATAAAATCTACCACTTTCAAGTCGGGTACAAATTTCTTTAGCCATATCACCTGCCCCGTGGCTTCGAAGCATGGTATGAATTCTGCATACATCGTGGATGATGCAACTATCGACAGTTTGGAGCTTTTCCACGAAATAGCTCCCCAGCGAGAGTGAAGACGTATCCTGACGTGGATTTTCTATCATCTCTGTCCCCCGCAAAATCTGCGTCTGAATACCCTTTTATCTCTAGGGAATCACTTCTCCTGTATATTAGCATGTAGTCCTTCGTGCCTTGCGCATAACGCAATGCTTTCTTTACCATGTTCTAGTGCTCCATGCCTGGATTCTCTTGATATCTATCGAGTACCCCGGTGATAAAAGCTAAGTCAGGGCGAGTGCACACTTGTGCATACTGTAAGCTGCCAACTGCCGAAGCATATGGTACTGCTTTCATTTGATCGATCTCGTACTGGTTCTTGGGACATTGGAATTTCCCAAAACTATCGCCCTTGACTATAGGAGCAGGTGTGGCTTTACTCGCATGCATATTATACTTTTTAAGAACCCTTTCTAAATATGCTTTCTGCGATAGTCCTAAGACTCCATTGTTTCTATCTCGGTGAATTTCTATGCCCAAAACATATGATGCTTCACCAAGATCTATTATGTCAAAATTTGAGGATAATTATTTCTTTGTTTCTTGTAGTAGACTAACATCACTGCTAGCAAGCAGGATATCATCTACATACAAGATTGGGAACATATATTTCCCATTTTAAAACTTTGTATAAATGCAATTATCCTCAATATTTTTTTTAAATCCAAAACTTTTAATCATTTGATTAAAATTTAGATACTACTGCCGAGAGACTTGTCTTAATCCATAAATGGATTTCTTCAGGCGGCATCCCATATTTTCCTTGCCTTCCATGATAAAACCCTTGGGTTGTTTCATGTAGACCTTTTCTTTTAAATCACCATTCAGAAACGCCGTCTTAACATCCATTTGATGTAACTCTAAATCAAAATGAGCAACTAATGCCATTATGATTCTGAAGGAGTCCTTACATGAGACGGGAGAAAATGTCTCATTGTAATATATCGCTTCTCTTTGTGTAAATCCTTTTGCCACGAGTCGTGCTTTATACTTTTCTATATTCCCTTTAGAGTCATACTTAATTTTATAGACCCATTTACAGCCTACTATTTTGGCTCCTTTAGGAATTTCCTTTACGTCCCAAACATCTTTGGAACCCATCGATTTCATCTCGTCTTCCATCGCCTTCATCCACTTCGATGAATGAGAGCTTCTCATGGCTTCTTCATATGAGGTGGGATCTTTTTCCATATGAACCATTTCTGTGTTATAAACTTTAAAGTCAATAGAAATACCTAACTTTCTTGGTCTTGTAGACCTTCTAAGGGCTGCAGTTTCTGGCACATTCTGTGCCTCAACTTCTGGCACTTCTTCTAAAATTTTCTGTTGCACCTCCCTTCCAAGCTCAACAACGGGTTCAGTCGGCTCCTGACGGATAGGTTCCGAGTCTGCTCCCATAGTTGTCATGGGTGGAGTTGCAACTGGTAGTGAGAAAAAATGGCTCCTGAATCATCGGATTAGGTGCATGCACCCTCTTCTCCTCAAGATCAATTTTCCGAGCTACCAAGTGAATAAATATGCCCTAGAGGCAATAATAAAGTTATTATTTTATTTCCTTATATCATGATAAATGTTTATTGTTCATGCTAGAATTGTATTATCTGGAAACATAATACTTGTGTGAATACATAGACAAACTAAACGTCACTAGTATGCCTCTACTTGACTAGCTCGTTAATCAAAGATGATTATGTTTCCTAACCATAGACATGTGTTGTCATTTGATTAACGGGATCACATTATTAGGAGAATGATGTGATTGACATGACCCATTCCATTAGCTTAGCACCCAATCGTTTAGTATGTTGCTATTGCTTTCTTCATGACTTATACATGTTCCTATGACTATGAGATTATGCAACTCCCGTTTGCCGGAGGAACACTTTGTGTGCTACCAAACGTCACAACGTAACTGGGTGATTATAAAGGAGCTCTAAAGGTGTCTCCAAAGGTAAATGTTGGGTTGGCGTATTTCGAAATTAGGATTTGTCACTCCGATTGTCGGAGAGGTATCTCTGGGCCCTCTCGGTAATGCACAACACATAAGCCTTGCAAGCATTGCAACTAATGAGTTAGTTGCGAGATGATGTATTAAGAAACGAGTAAAGAGACTTGCCGGTAACGAGATTGAACTAGGTATTGAGATACCGACGATCGAATCTCGGGCAAGTAACATACCGATGACAAAGGGAACAACGTATGTTGTTATGCAGTCTGACCGATAAAGAGCTTCGTAGAATATGTGGGAGCCAATATGAGCATCTAGGTTCCCCTATTGGTTATTGACCGGAGACGTGTCTCGGTCATGTATACATTGTTCTCGAACCCGTAGGGTTCGCACGCTTAAGGTTTCGATGACAGTTATATTATGAGTTTAAGATTTTTGATGTACCGAAGTTAGTTCGGAGTCCCGGATTTGATCACAGACATGACGAGGAGTCTCGAAATGGTCGACACATAAATATTGATATATTGAACGGCTATATTCGGACACCGGAAGTGTTCCGGGTGATTTCGGAGAAAACCGGAGTGCCGGAGGGTTACTGGAACCCCCCCGGGAGAAGTAATGGGCCCTATGGGCCCTAGTGGAGAGAGAGAGGGGCGGCCAGGGTGGGGCGCGCGCCCCCTCCCCCTCTGGTCCAAATTGGACTAGGAGAGGGGGGGGCGGCGCCCCCCTTTCCTTCTCCCTCTCCCCCTTCCTTTCCCCCTCCTAGTAGGAGTAGGAAAGAGGGGAGTCCTACTCCTACTAGGAGGAGGACTCCTCCTTGGCGCGCCCTAGGGTCGGCCGGCCTCCCCCCTTGCTCCTTTATATACGGGGGCAGGGGGCACCCCTAGACACACAAGTTGATCCTCGTGATCGTTTTCTTAGCCGTGTGCGGTGCCCCCTTCCACCATACTCCTTGATAATATTGTAGCGGTGCTTAGGCGAAGCCCTGCGACGGTAGAACATCAAGATCGTCACCACGCCGTCGTGCTGACGGAACTCTTCCCCGACGGTTTGCTGGATCGGATTCCGGGGATCTTCATCGAGCTGAACGTGTGCTAAAACTCGGAGGTGCCGTAGTTTCGGTGCTTGATCGGTCGGGCCGTGAAGACGTACGACTACATCAATCGTGTTGTCATAACGCTTCCGCTGTCGGTCTACGAGGTACGTAGATCACACTCTCCCCTCTCGTTGTTATGCATGACCATGATCTTGTGTGTGCGTAGGAATTTTTTTGAAATTACTACGTTTCCCACCAGTGGTATCAGAGCCTAGGTTTTATATGTTGATGTTATATGCACGAGTAGAACACAAGTGAGTTGTGGGCGATATAAGTCATACTGCTTATCAGCATGTCATACTTTGGTTCGGCGGTATTGTTGGATGAAGCGGCCCGGACCGACATTACGCGTACGCTTACGCGAGACTGGTTCTACCGACGTGCTTTGCACACAGGTGGCTGGCGGGTGTCAGTTTCTCCAACTTTAGTTGAACCGAGTGTGGCTACGCCCGGTCCTTGCGAAGGTTAATACAACACCAACTTGACAAACTATCGTTGTGGTTTTGATGCGTAGGTAAGATTGGTTCTTGCTTAAGCCCGTAGCAGCCACGTAAAACTTGCAACAACAAAGTAGAGGACGTCTAACTTGTTTTTGCAGGGCATGTTGTGATGCGATATGGTCAAGACATGATGCTAAATTTTATTGTATGAGATGATCATGTTTTGTAACTGAGTTATCGGCAACTGGCAGGAGCCATATGGTTGTCGCTTTATTGTATGCAATGCAATTGCGCTGCAATGCTTTACTTTAACACTAAGCGGTAGTGATACGTCTCCAACGTATCTATAATTTTTGATTGCTCCATGCTACTTTATCTACTGTTTTGGAATATATTGGGCTTTACTTTCCACTTTTATATTATTTTTGGGACTAACCTATTAACCGGAGGCCCAGCCCAGAATTGCTGTTTTTTGCCTATTTCAGTATTTCGAGGAAACATAATATCAAACGGAGTCCAAACGAAATGAAACCTATGGGAACGTGATCTTCTCACCGAACGTGATCCAGGAGACTTGGACCCTACTCCAAGAAGTTTCTGTGGAGGTCACGAGGGTGGAGGGCGCCCCCCTGGGCGCGCCCCCTACCTCGTGGGCCCCTCGGAGCTCCACCAACATACTTCTTCTGCCTATATATCTCCATATACCCTAAAAACATCCGGGGGCAACATAGATCGGGAGTTCCGCCACCAGAAGCCTCCGTAGCCACCGAAACTCAATCTAGACCCATTCCGGCACCCTGCCGGAGGGGGCAACCCTTCTCCGGTGGCCATCTTCATCCCGGTGCTCTCCATGACGAGGAGGGAGTAGTTCTCCCTCGGGGCTGAGGGTATGTACTAGTAGCTATGTGTTTGATCTCTCTCTCTCGTGTTCTTGAGATGATACGATCTTGATGTATCGCGAGCTTTGCTATTATAGTTGGATCTTATGTTTCTCCTCCCCCTCTTCTCTCTTGTAATAAATTGAGTTTCCCCTTCGGAGTTATCTCATCGGATTGAGTCTTTAAAGATTTGAGAACACTTGATGTATGTCTTGCCGTGGATATCTGTGGTGACAATGGGATATCACGTGATTCACTTGATGTATGTTTTGGTGACCAACTTGCGGGTTCTGCCCATGAACCTATGCATAGGGGTTGGCACACGTTTTCGTCGTGATTCTCCGGTAGGAACTTTGGGGCACTCTTTGAGGTCCTTTGTGTTGGTTGAATAGATGAATCTGAGATTGTGTGATGCATATCGTATAATCATGCCCACGGATACTTGAGGTGACATTGGAGTATCTAGGTGACATTAGGGTTTTGGTTGATTTGTGTCTTAAGGTGTTATTCTAGTACGAACTCTAGGGCTGTTCGTGACAATTATAGGAATAGCCCAACGGATTGATTGGAAAGAATAACTTTGAGGTGGTTTCATACCCTACCATAATCTCTTCGTTTGTTCTCTGCTATTAGTGACTTTGGAGTGACTCTTTGTTGCATGTTGAGGGATAGTTATGTGATCCAATTATGATATTATTGTTGAGAGGACTTGCACTAGCGAAAGTATGAACCCTAGGCCTTGTTTCAACGCATTGCAATACCGTTTACGCTCACTTTTATCATTAGTTACCTTGCTGTTTTTATATTTTCAGATTACAAATACCTTTATCTACCATCCATATTGCACTTGTATCACCATCTCTTCGCCGAACTAGTGCACCTATACAATTTACCATTGTATTGGGTGTGTTGGGGACACAAGAGACTCTTTGTTATTTGGTTGCAGGGTTGCTTGAGAGAGACCATCTTCATCCTACGCCTCCTACGGATTGATAAACCTTAGGTCATCCACTTGAGGGAAATTTGCTACTGTCCTACAAACCTCTGCACTTGGAGGCCCAACAACGTCTACAAGAAGAAGGTTGTGTAGTAGACATCAGGTAGCGATAGTCGTGGAAGCATAAGATTGGCGAGACGACAACGATGCTACGATGGTGATCAAGGTGTCGCGCCGGTGACGATGGTGATCATCACGGTGCTTCGAAGATGGAGATCACAGGCACAAGATGATGATGGCCATATCATATCACTTATATTGATTTCATGTGATGTTTATCTTTTATGCATCTTATCTTGCTTTGATTGACGGTAGCATTTTAAGATGATCTCTCACTAATTATCAAGAAGTGTTCTCCCTGAGTATGCACCGTTGCGAAAGTTCTTCGTGCTGAGACACCACATGATGATCGGATGTGATAGGCTCTATGTTCAAATACAACGGGTGCAAAACAGTGGCACACGCGAAATACTCAGGTTATACTTGACGAGCCAAGCATATACAGATATGGCCTCGGAACACAGAGACCGAAAGCTCGAGCGTGAATCATATAGTAGATATGATCAACATAGTGATGTTCACCAATGAAACAACTCCATCTCACGTGATGATCGGACATGGTTTAGTTGATTTGGATCACGTGATCACTTAGAGGATTAGAGGGATGTCTATCTAAGTGGGAGTTCTTTAGTAATATGATTAATTGAACTTAAATTTATCATGAACTTAGTACCTGATAGTATCTTGCTTGTTTATGTTTGATTGTAGATAGATGGCCCGTGCTGTTGCTCCGTTGAATTTTAATGCGTTCCTTGAGAAAGCAAAGTTGAAAGATGATGGTAGCAATTACGCGGACTGGGTCCGTAACTTGACGATTATCCCCATTGCTGCACAGAAGAATTACATCCTGGAAGCACCGCTGGATGCCAGGCCTGCTGCTGGAGCAACACCAGATGTTATGAACGTTTGACAGAGCAAAGCTAATGAATACTCGATAGTTCAGTGTGCCATGCTTTACGGCTTAGAATCAGGACTTCAACGACGTTTTGAACGTCATAGAGCATATTAGATGTTCCAGGAGTTGAAGTTAATATTTCAAGAAAATGCCCGGATAGAGAGTTATGAAGTCTCCAATAAGTTCTATAGCTGCAAGATGGAGGAGAACGGTTCTGTCAGTGAGCATATATACTCAAAATGTCTGGGTATAATAATCACTTGATTCAATTGGGAGTTAATCTTCCAGATGATTGCATCATCGATAGAATTCTCCAATCACTGCCACCTAGCTACAAGAGCTTTGTGATGAACTATAATATGCAAGGGATGAATAAGACTATTCCTGAGCTCTTCGCAATACTGAAAGCTGTGTAGGTAGAAATCAAGAAGGAGCATCAAGTATGGATGGTCAACAAGACCACTAGTTTCAAGAAAAAGGGAAAAGGGAAGAAGAAGGGGAACTTCAAAAAGAACAGCAAGCAAGTTGCTGCTCAAGAGAAGAAACCCAAATCTGGACCTAAGCCTGAAACTGAGTGCTTCTACTGCAAGCAGACTGGTCACTGGAAGCGGAACTGCCCCAAGTATTTGGCGGATAAGAAGGATGGCAAGGTGAACAAAGGTATATGTGATATACATGTTATTGATGTGTACCTTACTAATGCTCGCAGTATCACCTGGGTATTTGATACTGGTTCTGTTGCTAACATTTGCAACTCGAAACAGGGACTGCGGATTAAGCGAAGATTGGCTAAGGACGAGGTGACGATGCGCGTGGGAAATGGTTCCAAAGTCGATGTGATCGCGGTCGGCACGCTACCTCTACATCTACCTTCGGGATTAATATTAAACCTAAATAATTGTTATTTGGTGCCAGCGTTGAGCATGAACATTATATCTGGATCTTGTTTGATGTGAGACGGTTATTCATTTAAATCAGAGAATAATGGTTGTTCTATTTATATGAGTAAAATATTTTATGGACATGCACCCATGAAGAATGGTCTATTCTTATTAAATCTCGATAGTAGTGACACACATATTCATAATGTTGAAGCCAAAAGATGCAGAGTTGATAATGATAGTGCAACTTATTTGTGGCACTACCTTTTAGGTCATATCGGTATAAAGCGCATGAAGAAACTCCATACTGATGGACTTTTGGAACCACTTGATTATGAATCACTTGGTACTTGCGAACCGTGCCTTATGGGTAAGATGACAAAAACACCGTTCTCCGGTACTGTGGAGAGAGCAACAGATTTGTTGGAAATCATACATACAGATGTATGTGGTCCGATGAATGTTGAGGCTCGTGGCGGATATCGTTATTTTCTCACCTTCACAGATGACTTAAGAAGATATGGGTATATCTACTTAATGAAACATAAGTCTGAAACATTTGAAAAGTTCAAAGAATTTTAGAGTGAAGTTGAAAATCATCGTAACAAGAAAATAAAATTCCTATGATCTGATCGTCGAGGAGAACATTTGAGTTACGAGTTTGGTGTACATTTGAAACAATGCGGAATAGATTCGCAACTCACGCCACCCGGAACACCACAGCGTAATGGTGTGTCCGAACGTCGTAATCGTACTTTACTTGATATAGTGCGATCTATGATGTCTCTTACTGATTTACCGCTATTGTTTTGGGGTTATGCTCTAGAGACGGCCACATTCACGTTAAATAGGGCATCATCAAAATCCGTTGAGACGAGGCCTTATGAACTGTGGTTTGGCAAGAAACCAAAGTTGTCGTTTCTGAAAGTTTGGGGCTGCGATGCTTATGTGAAAAAGCTTCAACCTGATAAGCTCGAACCCAAATCGGAGAAATGTGTCTTCATAGGATATCCAAAGGAAACTATTGGATACACCTTCTATCACAAATCCGAAGGCAAGACTTTTGACGCTAAATTCAGAAACTTTCTTGAGAAGGAGTTTCTCTTGAAAGAAGTGAGTGGGAGGAAAGTAGAACTTGATGAGGTAACTGTACCTGCTCCCTTATTGGAAAGTAGTACATCACAGAAACCAGTTTCTGTGACACCTACACCAATTGGTGAGGAAGCTAATGATGATGATCATGAAACTTCAGAACAAGATACTACTGAACCTCGTAGATCAACAGAGTAAGATCCGCACCAGAGTGGTACGGTAATCCTGTTCTGGAAGTCATGCTACTAGATCATGATGAACCTACGAACTATGAAGAAGCGATGGTGAGCCCAGATTCCGCAAAATGGCTTGAAGCCATGAAATCTGAGATGGGATCCATGTATGAGAACAAAGTATGGACTTTGGTTGACTTGCCCGATGATCGGCAAGAAATTGAGAATAAATGGATCTTCAAGAAGAAGACTGACGCTGATGGTAATGTTACTGTCTACAAAGCTCGACTTGTCGCAAAAGTTTTTCGACAAGTTCAAGGGGTTGACTACGATTAGACCTTCTCACCCGTAGCGATGCTTAAGTCTGTCCAAATCATGTTAGCAATTGCCGCATTTTATGATTATGAGATTTGGCAGATGGATGTCAAAACTGCATTCCTGAATGGATTTCTGGAAGAAGAGTTGTATATGATGCAGCCGGAAGGTTTTGTCGATCCAAAGGGAGCTAACAAAGTGTGCAAGCTCCAGCGATCCATTTATGGACTGGTGCAAGCCTCTCAGAGTTGGAATAAACGCTTTGATAGTGTGATCAAAGCATTTGGTTTTGTACAGACTTTTGGAGAAGCCTGTATTTACAAGAAAGTGAGTGGGAGCTCTTTAAAATTTCTGATATTATATGTAGATGACATATTACTAATCAGAAATGATATAGAATTTCTGGATAGCATAAAGGGATACTTGAATAAGAGTTTTTCAATGAAATACCTCGGTGAAGCTGCTTACATATTGGGCATTAAGATCTATAGAGATAGATCAAGGCGCTTAATTGGACTTTCACAATGCACATACCTTGACAAAGTATTGAAGAAGTAAAAAATGGATCAAGGAAAGAAAGGATTCTTGCCTGTGTTACAAGGTGTGAAATTGAGTAAGACTCAATGCCCGACCAATACAGAAGATAGAGAGAAAATGAAAGATGTTCCCTATGCTTCAACCATAGGCTCTATCATGTATGCAATGCTGTGTACCAGACCTGATGTGTGTCTTGCTATAAGTCTAGCAGGGAGGTACCAAAGTAATCCAGGAGTGGATCACTGGACAGCGGTCAAGAACATCCTGAAATGCCTAAAAAGGACCAAGGATATGTTTCTTATATATGGAGGTGACAAAGAGCTCATCGTAAATGGTTACGTTGATGCAAGCTTTGACACTAATCCGGACGATTCTAAATCGCAAACCGGATACGTGTTTACATTAAATGGTGGAGCTGTCAGTTGGTGCAGTTCTAAACAAAGCGTTGTGGCGGGATCTACATGTGAAGCGGAGTACATAGCTGCTTCGGAAGCAGCAAACGAAGGAGTCTGGATGAAGGAGTTCATATCCGATCTAGGTGTCATACCTAGTGCATCGGGTCCGATGAAAATCTTTTGTGACAATATTGGTGCAATTGCCTTGGCAAAGGAATCCAGATTTCATAAGAGAACCAAGCACATCAAGAGACGCTTCAATTCCATCCGGGATCTAGTCCAGGTGGGAGACATAGAGATTTGCAAGATACATACGGATCTGAAAATAGCAGACCCATTGACTAAGCCTCTTCCACGAGCAAAACATGATTAGCACCAAAGCTCCATGGGTGTTAGAATCATTACTGTGTAATCTAGATTATTGACTCTAGTGCAAGTGGGAGACTCAAGGAAATATGCCCTAGAGGCAATAATAAAGTTATTATTTTATTTCCTTATATCATGATAAATGTTTATTGTTCATGCTAGAATTGTATTATCTGGAAACATAATACTTGTGTGAATACATAGACAAACTAAACGTCACTAGTATGCCTCTACTTGACTAGCTCGTTAATCAAAGATGATTATGTTTCCTAACCATAGACATGTGTTGTCATTTGAATAACGGGATCACATTATTAGGAGAATGATGTGACTGACATGACCCATTCCATTAGCTTAGCTCCCGATCGTTTAGTATGTTGCTATTGCTTTCTTCATGACTTATACATGTTCCTATGACTATGAGATTATGCAACTCCCATTTGCCGGAGGAACACTTTGTGTGCTACCAAATGTCACAACATAACTGGGTGATTATAAAGGAGCTCTACAGGTGTCTCCAAAGGTAAATGTTGGGTTGGCGTATTTTGAGATTAGGATTTGTCACTCCGATTGTCGAAGAGGTATCTTTGGGCCCTCTCAGTAATGCACATCAAATAAGCCTTGCAAGCATTGCAACTAATGAGTTAGTTGCGAGATGATGTATTAAGAAACGAGTAAAGAGACTTGCCGGTAATGAGATTGAACTAGGTATTGAGATACCGACGATCGAATCTCGGGCAAGTAATATACCGATGACAAAGGGAACAACATATGTTGTTATGAGGTCTGACCGATAAATATCTTCGTAGAATATGTGGGAGCCAATATGAGCATCCAGGTTCCGCTATTGGTTATTGACCGGAGACGTGTCTCGGTCATGTCTACATTCTTCTAGAACCGGTAGGGTCCGCACGCTTAAGGTTTCGATGACATTTATATTATGAGTTTATGATTTTTGATGTATCGAAGTTAGTTCGGAGTCCCGGATGTGATCACGGACATGACGAGGAGTCTCGAAATGGTCGACACATAAAGATTGATATATTGAACGGCTATATTCGGACACCGGAAGTGTTCCGGGTGATTTCGGAGAAAACCAGAGTGTCGGAGGGTTACCGGAACCCCCCCCCCCCCGTTAGAAGTAATGGGCCTTATGGGCCCTAGTGGAGAGAGAGAGGGGCGGCCAGGGTGGGCCGCACGCCCCCTCCCCCTCTGGTCCGAATTGGACTAGGAGAGGGGGGCGGTGACGAAGCTATGTACCTAAGGTAGGGGCATGGACCTGTCCTAAGAGCCCTACCTAAGGACATCCCTAGAAGAAGTCACCTTTCAATCGACTTGAAGGTACCCACTCGACGGGTTCAAGACACTCGACCAAGAAGCTACCACTCGACCATGAAGCCAACCACTCGACTGCCAGGAAATCTAAAGTCACTCCACAGGCAAACGGTCGGTCATTAAATAGTCTTTATGGTCATCATAGCACTTTATTAGGGGCGTTACCAGTAACGCCCAACCTAAATGTACCTTAAACCCTGCATTACTGAGGGCAGGAGAGGGCTGGCAAACTCTATATAAGCCACCCCCCCTCCTCAGTATGAAGGGTTCGCACCCCTGTTATTCACACACCTATAATCCAATCGACCGCCTCCGGGCACCGAGACGTAGGGCTGTTACTTCCTCCGCGAAGGGCCTGAACTCGTACATCCTGGTGTGTTTACAACCTCTCCATAGCTGAGATCTAGCCTCTCCATACACACCCCCCTACATCACTGTCAGAGTTAGAACCACGACAGTTGGCGCCCACCGTGGGGCTGGAATCTTAGCGCCTAGTTGGAGAAGTTGCGATTTTTCCGATCACTTTGATCATGGTTTCGTGCGGAGTTTTGGTGGAGGGCCGCGAGATCCGTCTCGGTGCGCTCACGTTCATCGCCGATGACTTCGCTTGGCTTCAGGAGGCTCCACTCGACATCGACGCGCTCCCCGTCCGTGGTGCGACGCACTTCCACGCATGCGTTCATGGCGTCCTCCTGCGGCAGCCGTCGACCCAGTATCGGTCGGCCCCCGTGTCGTCCCCCGCCCTGTCTCTCACCAGCGGAAGCACTCCGGTCGGTCGAGAATTCAGAGGTGGGTGAGGCATGCCGTGGCTCGCCAGTCGGCCGCCCCACAAGTCGCGGCAATCGAGCCCGACGAATCCCTCTACGGCCTGATCGACCTGTCGACTGGCTCCGCGAAGACCGCATCCGAGTGCGACAGCAGCAACCCAGCGGCTGAGGTTCTGGCGGTCGATGGAACACACAGTCCTCCCGGTTTCCCTCGCGTTGATGGAGGCGCGGGTGGGGGCGACCCGTCGCACCCCCACGATGAGTATCTTCCCGAACCTCTCACGTCATTGCAGCGAGAGGAGCTTCGCCGCCGGAACATGGACGCACTCCACACTCCCATCGTCGGAGAAACCCCCGAGGCCCGGGCCTTGGAGGACGCGCGCTTGGCTAACTTGGCCGAGCGCACTCGACTGGAGAATCTCCAGTGAATACTCGACGAGCAAGCGCGCAGCGAGCTCCCGAGTCCAGTCGACGTCGGCTGTTCCCGCCGACGCAGGTATATCGAACCCAGTTCAGAATTTGGCCACCGCGGCCTGTATAGCAGAATCGATTCAGCCCTCCCAGTCAGAGGCTGGCAGGGGCTTGTTGCAGATCAGAGCGTTGCTCCGGGCGGCGGGAAACCAGAATTCCGCTGTTTCTCAGTCACGGAATAGGATCCACAGTCAATCCGTCGCAACGGATACAGTCCAGTCGGCTCACAGCCCGAGATCGCCCCCGAGGCGTGAGGGACGTGGAGACCGGCACGATCAGTACAGAAGAAATGAGCAGTATGATCACCGATTCAATCGTGATGATTGACGTCGAGTGCCAACCCCTCCCCCGAGGAGTGGGTCGTATGCGCCTCAACGGCAAGATGACAGATGCCCTCATAGTGTTGGGCGGAGGATTCCAGTCGACCCCAGGGACCCAGGCTTTGATGCGAGATCCATCCTCGTTCAAGGTTTGGTTGACAGGAACAGAGCTCATCGAGAAGGCCACGACAGGGATGTGCCTGCCAGCAGCAGAGTACATGCTTCGGGGCCAGAGTGTTTCAGTCGAGCCATGAGAGCCGCAGTGATTCCTCCCAACTTCAGGTTGGCGACGGGAGTCAGATAGTTCACCGGTGAGTCTAAACCGGACACTTGGCCTGAAGATTACAGAGTGGCTGTACAGATTGGCGGTGGCAATGATGAGGTGGCTATGAAGCATTTGCCTCTCATGTTAGAGGGCTCAGCCAGAGCATGGCTAAATTAGTTGGCACCCGGCAGCATCTACACTTGGGAGGACCTCTCCCGAGTGTTTGTCACAACCTTTGAGGGAACATGCAAGCGACCTGCAGGCCTTACAGAATTGCGGTCTTGCGTGCAGAAACCGAATGAAACTCTGAGGGATTACATCCAGAGGTGGATCACATTGCATCACACAGTTGAGAATGTACCAGATCATCAAGCAGTTTGTGCGTTTAAAGAAGGTGTTAAGTACAGAGAATTGAATCTGAAGTTCGGTCGAACTGGAGAGATGTCTCTGAATCGGATGATGGAAATTGCCACCAAATACGCTAATGGTGAAGACGAAGATCGACTCTGGAGTGGCAAGCACAAGGCAGTCGCCCAAGAAACCGGAGGAAACTCCAGTCAGAAACAGAAGCGGAAGGCCGAGCCAGCCGCCCCTGGGGAGGCCCTGGCCGTAACCTAGGGAAAATTCAAGGGAAAACCCAAGGGGCCCTGGAAGCCCAAGAAAGTTAAGGATCAAGATGGAAATGATGTTTTGGACCTGCCATGTCACATCCACACCAAGAAAGATGAAGAGGGTAATTTTATTTACCCAAAGCATACCACTCGACAGTGCCGGCTCCTGATCCAGCAGTTTCAAGGCAAGCAGTCCAAGGATAAGGAAAAAGAGTCGGACAGAGTTGAGGACAAGGAGGATAGTGACGATGGATATCCCCAAGTCAATTCCACCCTGATGATTTTTGCTGATGTTGAAAGCAAAAGTCGACTGAAAGTCATTAACCGTGAGGTGAATATGGTTGCTCCGGCAACGCCCAGTTATCTGAAGTGGTCTCAGACTGCCATCACATTCGACCAGTCTGATCACCCTACGCACATTGCCACCCCTGGGAGGCAAGCTTTGGTGGTCGACCCAGTTGTCGAAGGCACTCAACTGACCAAAGTCCTGATGGATGGTGGCAGTGGCCTGAACATACTATACGCAGAAACATTGAAAGGGATGGGCATTCCGATGTCCAGGCTCAGTACCAATAACATGAGCTTCCACGGAGTCATTCCCGGAAGAAAAGCCGAATCACTCGACCAGATTGCTCTTGATGTGGTTTTCGGTGATTCGAAGAATTACCGCAAGGAAAAGTTGACATTCGAGGTCGTGGACTTCCAAAGCGCTTATCATGCCATTCTGGGCAGGCCAGCTTATGCACGCTTCATGGCTCGACTGTGTTACGTGTACCTCAAACTGAAGATGCCTGGCCCCAGAGGTGTGATCACTGTTACAGGCAATTGGAAGAAGGCATAAGAGTGTTTTCAGGAAGGCTCAAAGATTGTTGACGCTCAGATGGCGGTTGTTGAGCTGCAAGAGTACCAGAAGACCGCCGATCCGAGTGAATTGTTGCGAGCCAAGAAGCCTGCTTCAGAATCCGCTTTTCAGTCGTCCGGCGAAACAAAGACATCCCACATTCACCTGGTCGACCCCAATGCTGCCCCGACTCACATCTCAACGACGGTCGACTCCAAATAGGAAGAAGCGCTCGTCCAGCTCCTCCGTGAGAATTGGGACATCTTCGCATGGAAACCCTCTGACATGCCTGGAGTTCCCAGAGAGCTGGCTGAGCACCGTCTACGAGTCGACCCAAAATTCAAGCCTGTGAAAGAACATATTTGACGGTCCGCCGTCCATAAGAAGAAAGCTATTGGCGAGGAGGTGGCTCGGCTCTTAGCAGCGGAGTTCATCCGAGAGATTTACCACTCCGAGTGGCTCGCCAATGTTGTCATGGTCCCCAAGAAGGACAAGTCACTTCGCATGTGCATTGATTTTAAACATATCAATCGGGCCTGCCCGAAAGATCATTTTCCTCACCCTCGCATCGACCAAATAGTCGACTCGACCGCGGGGTGCGAGAGATTGTCTTTTCTAGACGCCTATTCCGGGTACCATCAAATCCGTCTGTATGGACCCGACGAGGTCAAAACAGCTTTCATCACTCCATTCGGATGCTTCTGTTACGTCACCATGCCGTTCGGCCTCAAGAATGCCGGAGCCACGTTCATGAGGATGATTCAGAAGTGTTTACTCACTCAAATCAGTCGGAATGTGGAGGCATACATGGATGATATTGTGGTCAAGTCACGGAAAGGTTCCGACCTGCGGACTGACCTTGCTGAAACCTTTGCCAACCTCAGGAGGTATGATATCAAACTCAATCCATCAAAGTGCACATTCGGAGTTCCAGGTGGAAAGTTACTCGGTTTTCTCGTTTCCGAACGGGGGATCGACGCCAATCCTGAAAAAGTTGGTACCATACTCCGGATGAAGCGTCCTGTGCGTGTGCACGATGTCCAAAATCTTATAGGCTGCTTGGCCGCTCTAAGTCGATTCATTTCTCGTCTCGGTGAAAAGGCGTTGCCTCTTTACCGACTGATGAAGAAGTCTGACAAGTTCGAGTGGACTCCAGAAGCTGATGCAGCATTTGCAGAGCTCAAAGCTCTGCTCTCCACCCAGCCGGTGCTTGCTGCCCCAATCAGCAAAGAGCCTCTGCTGCTTTACATTGCAGCCACAGGACAAGTTGTTAGTACAGTACTTACGGTCGAGCAGGAAGAAGAAGGAAAGGCCTTCAGAGTTCAGCGCCCAGTTTATTATGTGTCTGAAGTCTTGACCCCTTCAAAACAAAGATATCCTCATTACCAGAAGCTTGTATATGGGATTTATATGACCACGAACAAGGTTGCACATTACTTCTCTGACCACTCCATTACAGTCGTCAGCGATGCCCCACTGTCAGAGATTCTGGACAACAGAGATGCAACTGGTCGAGTGGCTAAGTGGGCGATTGAACTCCTTCCCTTAGATATCAAGTTTGAAGCAAAGAAGGCTATCAAGTCCCAAGCAATCGCAGATTTCATCGCCGAGTGGATTGAACAGCAACTTCCGACTCAAGTTCACTCGGAGCACTGGACCATGTTCTTCGATGGATCTAAGATGCTGAATTGTTCCGGTGTTGGGGTAGTATTAGTCTCCCCCCGAGGAGATAAGCTCAGATATGTTCTCCAGATTCACTTTGATTCCTCCAATAATGAAGCAAAATATGAAGCGCTTTTGTATGGGTTGCGCATGGCCATTTCACTCGGCGTCCGTCGCCTCATGGTCTATGGCGACTCAGATTTGGTGGTTAATCAAGTGATGAAGGAGTGGGACGTCAAAAGTCCGGCAATGACTGGTTATTGCAATGTGGTGAGGAAGTTAGAAAAGAAATTCAAGGGGTTAGAGCTTCATCACATCCCCCGACTGAAAAATCAGGCGGCTGACGATTTGGCAAAGATAGGCTCCAAGAGAGAAGCCATTCCCAGCAACGTGTTCCTGGAGCACATCCACTCGCCGTCAGTCCAAGAAGATCATTTTACAGAAGAAGCCCCGCAGCCGAAAAGTGCCACAGATCCGACTGAAGTCGAAGTCCCTGCTGTGGTCGACCTAATCATGGAAGTCTTGGCAATCACTCCCGACTGGACAATACCGTAAATCGCGTATATCCTAAGGAAAGAACTCCCGAAGGACGAGGAAGAGGCTCGACAGATCGTCCGCCGATCCAAGGCCTTCACAGTCATAAAGGGACAGTTGTATAGAGAAAGCGCGACTGGAATCGGTCAGAAGTGCATAACACCAGAAGAAGGTCAGATAATCCTTGATGATATCCACTCGGGGACCTGTGGTCACCATGCGTCTTCTCGGACCATTGTGGCTAAAGCATACCGAGCGGGATTTTACTGGCCAAAGGCAAATGAAATGGCAAAGGAGATAGTCGACAAGTGTGGAGGGTGCCAGTTCTACTCCAACATGTCACACAAGCCTGCGTCAGCCCTGAAGACCATTCCACTCGTCTGGCCCTTTGCTATTTGGGGACTGGACATGGTTGGTCCACTGAGAACAGGCAGGAGCGGTTTCACACATGTGCTTGTGGCAGTCGACAAGTTTACCAAATGGATTGAAGCTAAGCCTATCAAGAATCTTGATGCTTGCACCACTATCAGTTTCGTCAGGGGGTTAACGTTCAGATATGGAGTCCCGCATAGCATCATCACTGACAATGGGTCAAACTTTGATTCAGACAAGTTCAGAGCTTTTTGCGCCTCTCAAGGCACACGAGTCGACTACGCATCGGTCGCCCATCCCCAGTCGAACGGACAAGCTGAAAGGGCAAATGGTCTGATTCTCAAAGGACTAAAGCCCCGGCTGATGCGTGATCTCAAGCACGCAGCGGGCGCATGGGTCGACGAGCTTCCGTCAGTTCTGTGGGGATTGAGGACCACCCCAAATCGGTCGACTGGAAGAACTCCGTTCTTTCTGGTTTATGGAGCCGAAGCAGTTCTGCCGAGTGATCTTCTTCACAACGCACCCCGAGTCGAACTTTATACCGAAGATGAAGCATAACAAGCCCGGCAAGATGTAGTCGACCTCCTAGAAGAAGAGAGGGAAATGGCCATGATCAGATCGACCATTTACCAGCAAGACTTGCGTCGATTCCACGCCAGAAATGTGAAGAGTCGAGCCTTCCAAGAAGGAGATTTGGTCCTCCGAGTGGATCAACAGAAACCACACAAGCTTGCTCCTACTTGGGAAGGCCCCTTCATCGTCACCAGAGTCCTCCACAATGGAGCGTATCACCTCTACAATGTTGATCGCCAGATCGACGAGCCGCGAGCTTGGAATGCGGAACTTCTCCGCCCCTTTTACACTTGAGTTCTCCCTTGGACGAGATGTAATAAGAAAAACTTCTGCAGTTCATTTTTATCAAAGACAAGAGTGTTCCAATAATTGTTGTCACTTTTGTTTGCATACGAAATCCCCCAGTGGGTGACTTAGCTGCGAATCCGTTTCGCCTAAGTTTGAAAAATCCTACCGAGTGGCGAGCCAAACTCCCACTCGGGGGCTTAGCTGCAGCCCAGTGCTCGCCTAAGTGTTTAAAAATCCTACCGAGTGGAGAGCAAACCTCCCACTCGGGGGCTTAGCTGCAGCCCAGTGCTCGCCTAAGTGTTTAAAAATCCTATCGAGTGGCGAGCCAGACTCCCACTCGGGGGCTTAGCTGCAGCCCAGTGCTCGCCTAAGTGTTTAAAAATCCTACCGAGTGGAGAGCAAACCTCCCATTCGGAGGCTTAGCTGCAGCCCAGTGTTCGCCTAAGTGTTTAAAAATCCTACCGAGTGGCGAGCCAGACTCCCACTCGGGGGCTTAGCTGCAGCCCAGTGTTCGCCTAAGTGTTTAAAAATCCTACCGAGTGGCGAGCCAGACTCCCACTCGGGGGCTTAGCTGCAACCCAGTGCTCGCCTAAGTGTTTAAAAATCCTACCGAGTGGAGAGCAAACCTCCCACTTGGGGGCTTAGCTGCAGCCCAGTGCTCGCCTAAGTGTTTAAAAATCCTACCGAGTGGAGAGCAAACCTCCCACTCGGGGGCTTAGCTGCAGCCCAGTGCTCGCCTAAGTACAGAACACAACCCAATCCGCAAGGACGACGAGGCGCAAGTCGACTGCTACCTTCTCCTTCGGAGTTACGCCACAAATACAAGGTTATTCTGAGTGAAGATCAAGTTCCACTCGACGGATCAAACCATGAAGATATTCAACGAGAAATCAAGTTCAGATAAGGCCTAAAGGTCCCAGACCTCAGATCAAAGTACTCGAGCCCTCGGCTCGGCAGAGTTTAACGGTTACAAATCCACTCGGCATTCCGAGGCAAATTTAAAGTGAAGCATAAAAGTTTTTCATTCCTCAGGAGGAGGACTGGAAGGGGCGACGAACTCGTCCAAGTCGATCCCGTCTGCAATACGAGTGGCAGCAGCGATGAAAGTCTCCATGAAGTCTTGAAAGCTGTGCTTCCTGGTATTGGCAACTTGGATGGTGGCCATCTTTTCTTCTCGCGCCTCCTTGCAATGGACGCGGACCAGAGACAGAGCGACATCAGCACCACATCTAGAAGAAGATTTCTTCCATTCCGCCACTCGACCTGGGACTTCATTCAGTCGAACCATCGGAGACTCGAGGTCGTTCTGAAGCGTCATCCCAGGCCAGAGTGATGTGTCGATCCGCGACATCGCAACCTTCAGTCGAGCAAGATAGTTAACAACACTGGTAACACGAGACTCCAGTCGGAGCACGTTCATAGCAGCCTCGTCCTTCACGAGAGAATTGGCGGGGTCCATGCCTGGCCCCACTCGACTGGTTTCCTCTTCGAAGCTCTGGCAGAATTCTGCAAACACGATTCAAGAATAAGACGGTGGCCCTACACAGGCTTGGTAACTGCAAGACAGTCGGGTCGGAGTAATTACCTTCGAGCATGACGAACAGCTTCTTGGCGAGTCCACCGAGATAAGCCTCCAGATCGTTCCTCTTCCCTGCCAGCTCACCCGCCTTGTTGTGCAGAGCCATGTTGTCGTTCTTCAGTCGGCTGACCTCTTGATTGGCTACCTCGAGAGCAACTTTCAGTCTGGAGTTCTCCTGCTCAAGAGTTCTGACCGAAGCCAGTTTCTCTTCAGCAAGCCTTGTTTTGTTCAAGGCCTCCTTCTATGCTTCTGCAAGATCTTGATCCTTCTTCTTCAGAGCTTCTTCCAGTTTATCTGTGACACGTCGAGTGAAATCAACATCAAGAATGGACAAGAAAGGAAAGTCACTCATCAAGAATGGAGAACCTCACCAGCCATACCTTTTGCTTCTTCTTGCGCCTTCTTCAAATTCTCTTGAGCAAGCTTCAAGTTAAGGTTGAGCTGGATCTGCTAATTCTCCAACTCAGTATAGCGAGCTACAAGTTCGTAGGATTTCTGCAAAAAAAAAATCAGTCGACAGACGTCCAAGATAAGTTGCTTCCGAGTAACTAAGAGAAAATGATGGCGTTTCTAAGACTACAGCCGAATCAAAAACATTCGACAGTAGTCTCGGGGACTACATCTAGTGGGTGCACTCAGCGTGCCCCCACTGTAAAAAAAAAGTCGACTGCCCGCAGTCGACCGGATACAGTTCCATTCGACATGGCCTGACCAGACCGAGTGAAGAAATACAGCTACAGCAACACAATATAAAGACTACAGTCGACTGCCAGCAGTCCACCGTAGTCTTGGGGACTACACCCAGTGGGTGCACTTAGCGTGCCCCCACTCGTCCAAGAATTGGCAGACACACCCAATGGGTATACAGATATAAAGATCTTCGGAAAAGAGATTCTTCAAAACAGCATATCGTAGCAGACCAAGTGTTGAGTCGACTGACCTGGACGTTACTCTGAAGAGCCGAACTCGCGTCATAAGCTGCTTGGCTGGCCTCCCGAGCCACTTTCACTTGTTCCATCGTGATCCCCGCCTGGCGTATAGCCTCTTTTGCGGCAGTCGCTTGGTCCTCAGGGACGGGGTACGCGGCAAAAAGCGAAGGCGGATCCGCAGTCGACGTCGAGGGCCGCACACTCGTCAGAGGAATGGCGAAAGTCACAGAAGCCCGAGTGGTTTCACCACCGTCTTGAGCTACGGCCTCAGGCGCCGGAGCAGATTGGGGGGTCTTGCCAGCCAACGCCCCCCTGTTCCTTCTCACTCTCAGCGGCGCGTCGTCGTCGTCATCCGGGAGGTTGATAACATGAGAAGGAGCTACAAGAAAAAATTCAATCGACCAGAATTTCAATAAATGTCCAGTGGACTCAAGGCAGAACATCAGTAATTGTACCAGGGTTGGAGGTAACAGCATCCTCCATCTCTTGATCGTCGTCCTTGGCGGAGAGCTCAGAAGTAGCAGCACTGCAAATCTCGAAAGTCAGTCAGTTGGCTCAATGAATCGACCAAGGATCTGTCCACGGTCGACAAAGGAAAACAAGTTTTATTATTACCCAGAAATGGTGGGGACGGTCATCTTCATCTTGGGCAGAGCCTTGGGCGGCTTGGACGGCGTTGCGCGTGGGTGCTTGGGAGCCTTTTCGGTCGGCGTAGGAGAAGAGGTCCGAGGGCGTTTCGACGACTGCCCAACAGGAGCAGTCGCCTTACCACGTTCCCGCACTGGATCATGTGTAAGCTTGGATCACCTCTCCGGACGGGGGGGTTCAACCTCCTCCTCCTCCTCTTCGCTGGAGTCGACGTCGTCGTCTCCCTCTCCTTCGCCATCGGACTCCCACTCGCCTTGTTCGTCTCCACTCTCACCTCCGCTCGCCTCCCCTTCCTCAGTTGGCTCCTGTGCCCCGTTGGGCGTCGAGTACATCTCAGTAGTTGCCTGGAAAACAACAGACAAGATAAAAGTCAATCGACCAATTCAAAGAAGACCAATGAAGAAAACAAGATCTCAGTCAGGAGCATAAAGTCAGACCTGGTCCACTTCGTGTGTGCTGTCGAGTGGAACAACCCTCCTGGCTCCTCATGGGTTGTCTTTATTTCCTGTGATGCTCGACAGCCACCCCTCCAACATCTCATCGGTGACCTCCTTCGGGTGAACCCGAGTGGTGTCATCGAGACCCGAGTACAGCCACATCGGGTGGTCGCGAGCCTGGAGCGGCTGGATGCGCCTCCGAAGGAAGACCTCCAGCAAGTCCATGCCAGTCACGCCATCACGGACAAGCTGAACCACTCGACCAACCAGCACCTTGACTTGGGCCTTTTCTTCCGGCGTCACTTTTAGAGAAGCAGGTTTTTAAGCTCAGTCAAGAGAGAAAGGGGGAAGCCCAGTCGACTGTCTTGGGGTCGCCTGGTCTTTACAGTAAAACCAGGTTGCCTGCCAACCACGGACCGACTCGGGGAAAGTGATAGATGGAAAACAACTTTTTCCCCTCGTCTGGATCGCCAGGCCCCCGCACAGCTGGATCACCTGCGTCCTTTCATCACTCGACTTGGCCTTCTTGACCGATTGGGAACGACAAGTGAAGATGTGCTTAAAGAGTCCCCAATGGGGGCGGCAACCCAAGAAACCCTCACACAAGGAAATGAAAGCAGCGAGGTACACGATAGAATTGGGAGTGAAGTGGTGGAGCTGCGCTCCAAAGAAGTTCAGAAAGCTCCGGAGAAAAGGATGAGGAGGTAGAGAAAACCCGCGATCGATATGGGTGGCGAGGAGGACACACTCACCATCACGAGGTTGGGGCTCGACTTCTCTCCCCGGGAGACGCGCAGCTTCGTAAGGAATGACTCCTCCCTCAACCATATCATCCAGATCCTCCTGCCGAATCACCGTCGGCATCCAATCACCTTGGATCCAGCCTCTGGGCAGAGCAGTCCTTGAGGAAGATCCGCCCCGAGCGGACTTCTTCCCTTTCCCCTGCACCGCCGCCTTCTTCGCACGGTCCAGAGCGGACGTCTTGTCCTTCACCATTGTCGTCGGCAAATCTCGAACGGGCCTGCGGCGCTAGGGTGAGAGCGGAGGTGGCGGAAGACCTTTGCGAAGGGAGAAAGAAAGGAGAAAGCACTGTTTGGAAACCCGAGCCGGTGGCTTATAAGAGGCCGCTTCCGAGTGGCTGACTGGTAGGCCCAGGCTATCCCGTCAAATCCTGCAGCAGACGCGCGCGCAGTACGTGGCGAAAAAGGTGGCGCAGAAATTGAGGAGCTTCCGCCTTATCACATCCGATTACTGCGGCCGCGCCTGTCCCGCTCGCTTCCCGATGTTCAAATCCCGCGAAATCCGCGGGATGCGGAACAACTCACCAAACAGAAGATCCCTCTCGCGTCGGCACTCAGTATTTCACAAGTAAGGAAATTCACTCGACGAGAGACCAAGAATGGATCAAGGTGACCGAAAAAAGTTGACAACACCATCCGTGGCGATTGATCCAGTGCAAGACATTCATATGACGCTAAGAACCAGTCGGAAGGACACCCAACTCCTTCCCCACTCGAACCTCGATCCATTCGGGGGCTAATGACGAAGCTATGTACCTAGGGTAGGGGCATGGACCTGTCCTAAGAGCCCTACCTAAGGACATCCCTAGAAGAAGTCACCTTTCAATCCACTTGAAGGTACCCACTCGACGGGTTCAAGACACTCGACCAAGAAGCTACCACTCGACCACGAAGCCAACCACTCGACTGCCAGGAAATCTAAAGTCACTCCACAGGCAAACGGTCGGTCATTAAATAGTCTTTATGGTCATCATAGCACTTTATTAGGGGCGTTACCAGTAACGCCCAACCTTAATGTACCTTAAACCCTGCATTACTGAGGGCAGGAGAGGGCTGGCAAACTCTATATAAGCCACCCCCCTCCTCAGTATGAAGGGTTCGCACCCCTGTTATTCACACACCTATAATCTAATCGACCGCCTCCGGGCACTGAGACGTAGGGCTGTTACTTCCTCCGCGAAGGGCCTGAACTCGTACATCCTGGTGTGTTTACAACCTCTCCATAGCTGAGATCTAGCCTCTCCATACACACCCCCCTACATCACTGTCAGAGTTAGAACCACGACAGGCGGCGCCCCCTTTCCTTCTCCTTCTCCCCCTTCCTTTCCCCCTCCTAGTAGGAGTAGGAAAGAGGGGAGTCATCCTACTCCTACTTGGAGGAGGACTCCTCCTCCTTGGCGCGCCGTAGGGCCGGCCGGCCTCCCCCCTTGCTCCTTTATATACGGGGGCAGGGGGCACCCCTAGACACACAAGTTGATCCTCGTGATTGTTTTCTTAGCCGTGTCTAGTGCCCCCTTCCACCATACTCCTCGATAATATTGTAGCGGTGCTTAGGCGAAGCCCTGCGACGGTAGCACATCAAGATCATCACCACGCCGTCGTGCTGACGGAACTCTTCCCTGACACTTTGCTGGATCGGAGTCCGGGGATCGTCATTGAGATGAACGTGTGCTAAAACTCGGAGGTGTCATAGTTTCGGTGCTTGATCGGTCGGGCCGTGAAGACGTACGACTACATCAACCACGTTGTCATAACGCTTCCGCTGTCGGTCTACGAGGGTACGTAGAGCACACTCTCCCCTCTCGTTGCTATGCATCACCATGATCTTGCGTGTGCGTAGGAATTTTTTTGAAATTACTACGTTTCCCAACACCAAGCTCCCCCTCGTCATTTCGTCCTCAAAGAAGACTGCATGTCTCATTTCTACAAACTTTGTATATCTGTCTTGGCAGTAGAAACAAAAACCTTTTGATCTGTCTGGATAGCTAATGAAGTGGCAACTTACTGTTTTGGGATCTGACTTTGCAATGTTTGGATTAAACATTTTGGCCTCAACAGGGCACCCCCGCACCCTGAAGTGATGTAGGGAGGGCACCCTTCCTGTCCATAGCTCATATGGTGTTTTGGGCACCGACTTTCTTGGTACTCTATTGAGAATGTGAATGGCGGTTTTAAGCGCCTCCATCCATAATCCCAATGGCAAGTTGGAATAACTCATCATGCTGCGCACCATATCCATAAGTGTACGGTTGCGCCTTTCAGCTACTCCATTTTGCTGAGGTTCACCCGGCATTGAATACTGGGCAACTATGCCAGTCTCCTGTAAGAACTTTGCAAATTGTCCAGGGACTTGGCCATCTGGAGTGTGCCGACCGTAGTACTCTCCCCCACGGTCGGACCTTACTATCTTTATTCTTTTATCATGCTGATTTTCAACTTCAGCTTTGAATATTTTAAATTTATCCAACGCTTCAGATCTTTCTTTGATTGGATAAATATAACCGTAGTGAGAGTAATCATCTGTGAATGTTATGAACGAGTCATATCCATCCACACTTTTCACCGGAAATGGTCCACAAATGTCAGTGTGGATGATTTCTAGTGTGCTTGTGCTATGGATTGCACCTTTTTGATTTGTTTTATATACTTTCCTTTAATGCAATCTACACATTGTTCTAAGTCTGAGAATCCTAACTGTGGAAGAATTTCACTTTTGACTAATCTTTCTATTCTCCCCTTCTAAATATGGCCCAAGCGATAGTGCCATAATTTCAATGAGTCGAATGTTCTCTTTCTTTTCTTTTGTTATTTAATCGACGCGGAAACATGTTCATTCACATTGCATACAGAATGCACTTTTTCACGAAGTGATAACAAATAAAGCTCATCATGTAGTAAAGCATTACCCACATAAGCATTATTATACCATATGGCACACTTGCCATGTCCAAAATAACACTAATAATTTTCTTTGTCCAAACATGAAACGCTAATTAAGTTTCTATTACATGAAGGAACATAAATAACATCTCTAAGTAGAAGCTTGAATCCATCAGCTAACTCCAAGGAGATGTCGCCGACAGCTTCAACTGCCGCTTTTATTCCATTGGCCACTTCAATGCCTCCTTCTCTTCTTAGCGTAGTCCGGGTCGAATGGAATCCCTGTAAACAATTTGCAACATGAACAGTTGCCCCTGAGTCAATCCACCAAGTAGATTTCAAAAACTGTGTGTAGAAGGATTCATTAACTAAGGAAACAATGTTGTTACCTTTCTTTGCCATTAAGGACTTCAGCCAAACAGGGAAGTCTTTCTTGTATTGCCCGGTCTGCTTACAATGGAGACAAGTATCTTTGTCCACTGGGAAAGACTGTTGCTGACGCTGATGCTGATAGGGAGCTTTTCCTTGTGGCTTTGAAGGAGAACTTTTGTTGTTTTGATTGTAGTTCTTCTTCTTGTGATCCTTCACATAGTTGAGTGTACCACCATGTGAGGCTTTTAGTTTGTCCTCTTCTTGGACACACATTGCAATTGTCTTTTCAATGTCCCATGTTCCAGGTGACATATTGTAGTTCACAACAAAAGTTTCAAACTCCTTTGGCAGTGAAGCCATGACTAGGTGGACCATGAGCTTTGGTTTGATCTCCAGATCCTCATCCATGGGGTTTAACTTTGCTGCCATATTGCTCATCCTGAGGATGTGCTCTCTTATTCCACCACCTGTGTATTGTTCTGTCACCAGTTGTTTTAACACCTGGGTGGCATATATCTTTGAAGAGCCAGTGAACTGGCTCTTTATCTTTGTGAGCAACTCCCCTGCGGAAGTGCACTCTGCAATGGAGCCCACAATGGTGCTCTCAATTGTATTCTTTATAAAGGCCATGCACTTTTTGTTTGCATTGACCCACTTTTGGTTGTCTATGATGTAGGACATCTCCAATGGAGCATAATCTCCCCTCTTTTTAGCCCATGCAGCATCATCATCAGTGGTCTCTCTTACTGGCTCTGTAGCTCTGACCGGCTGTGGTTCATCCAGAACCCAGTCCAGATCAGCACAGACAAATGCCAATTCAACTTTCTTCCTCCACTCAGTGTGATTGTCACCTCTGAGTGTCAGAACTTCTTTTAGGCAACTCATCAAGTGAAAGCCTCCTAAAATCACAATTTAAGTGACATCAATATAACAGTCATATGCATTAATCTAACGTTGGCCAAATTAAACATATAATTGTCTATGCAATTAAATCTATATTACCGTTGGGCAAAAATTAGAAATAAATGCACCTTTAAATTTCAATAATAAAACATGATCATGTTATTAATAACGTTGGTCATAAACATAACATAATCATATTCATTCTAATAATCACTTTAACATGCTGTTAAAAACATAATACTATATAAACTTTTATTTTCTATGTAAAAGAGCATTGATTATTTACGCAGCGGAAAAACATGAATAAAAATTCATGAACCTTTTATTATTTACAAAAACTTCTCTTTGACCGAATAAAAAATCATGAACTTTCTTATTCTCTTTATAAAAATTCATGAACATTTCTTTTCGGAAAATTTTCTATTTTCATATTCGGAAACTTTTCTATTTTCTAAACAAAATTTTCGTTGGAAAAATTTGCATAGAAACTATATATAAGATCTTCCCAAAAGCTAGACAAAGTTCATCAAAACTCTGCTGTGAAAAAAAATAGCAGAGAAACCCTACAGCCTGCTACTGCGCGCCGCGCAGCTGTGGCCCGAGCGTCGCGGCCCACGGCCTACGCGCTGCGGCAGCCGGCCTCAGCCCAGCGCGTGGGCTGCGCCTGCTGCAGCGGCCTTGGCTCCTTTTAAGCCCAGTGGCCCAGTGGCTGGCTAGGGTTTGCGGCCTGGCCGTCGGATTTCATCCAACGGTCCAGCGCCTAGATCGGCCGAACAAAACGCCCAATCTAGCTCCCCTCGATCGAACCCTAGCCATTCTTTCCTCCCACGCGCCGCTCATCATGTCGTCGGGCCACTGGAGACGGGGCTGATAGCCACCGCTCCCGCGAGCTTTTCTCCCTCCCCCCTTTTTCTCTTTGCCTGATCCTGTGGCAGAGAGAGAGAGAAGCCCGTCCTCCGATCTGTCTCCTCGCCCGGTGCCCGAGGCCACCGACGAGCTAGGTCTGGCCGCTGGCGACGGCGACCTGAAGCCACCGCGCCGCGCGCGCGACTCTCTGTTTCATCTTCCCCTTTCTTTTCTTCTCTTCATCTTTGCCACTGCTTACAACAACAGAGAGAGAGAGAGATCCGGCGGGCTTCCTATGCGGCGCCATGACCATCCCCCTCGCCGGCTACGCGTCCACCTTGCGGTGAGCGCGCCGCCGTCGGGCGGTTTGTTCGCGATGCCCTTTGCCCCGTTGGGAGGCTGTGTTCTTCTTCCCCGCACCTCGGCTTGCCGATGCGTGTCGGGATCGAGAGGAACTGCGCGGCGGAAGTGGCGGCACACTTTGCCGGCGAGACCCGAGGCCCTCTGCTGGTGAACTTTCCTTTGCCCTCTGATTAGGGTTCTTGGGGAGGGGATCTCTTTTTCTTTTCCTTTTTTTTCTTCTTCTTTGTACTGAAATCAACTAGCCCGATCTGGCTCTGTAACCATTGATAGGCCTTAGATCGGAGTAGGCTAGTAGATCCGGTGAGCCTACCTTCTTTAGGTGCGGATGAGCTCGATCCAGCGCCGGCCATGGTGGTGTGGTGACGGCGGCGATGTGGACATAGATGGTGGCGGTGGTGTGCTTCCCGTGAGCGCCGCGCTAACCCTAGATCGAAAGGGAGTGTCGGTGGGGATTGTGGCAGCGATTAACCTCATAAGTCGTGCCCCGGCCCCACCTCTATTTATATAGCGTGGGCCACAGGGGCCCACCAACCATGGTTTGGTTGGGCGCCCCCGATCAGGGCGTGAGTCAAGGGCCCGTTCGACCCGTTGGGTTCGAACGAGATAGAGATCAACCTAACAGTTTGAACCCAGGTTGGTCAGAACTAATAATGCATTTGTTCTCTTTTGTATTAACTTATTCGGCGGGCAACTACCGCTAGAGCTTGTACACTATCTTATATTCAGTAAAGAAACTGCATATATTTAAGAGTAATAGACTTACTAAAGTAGACAGCACAATCTCCTAAAGATCTTTGTTTATATCTATCTCATTATGGAACTGGGGCAATGGTGTTGCCAGAGAAGCCAAAGTACGAAAATTCAGCAAACAACATAAAAAAGGGCAAATATATATAAATACAGTATAAAGAAAACATACCCTTTTTCACAGAATCACGAGGCTTTTCAATGTTTCGTGTACTAGTGCAACAAATCTGTCAATTGGAAGACAATAAGGGAAAACAAAAATAGTCCTAATTTGACAACACGCCAACTATCTAGGCAAACAATGGCATAACATCATGAATGATGCCCTATCCAAACCATAAGGCACCAATGTGATATTAGTTATTGGTGGCGACCACCTACATTGAGTAAGACACATGTTAAGAGACTTCTTGGTAATTAAAATAAAAGTAGTAAGTTGCCATCTAGCATGTGTTCTACTTCTGATAGCTGCACATGCAAACTAACCTGGTTAGGTGTGGCTATAATAAACAGAGTGTATCAATCTCATACCGATTTTCATTTTCTTTACTATGATTTTGTATTTCCTAACAAAACAAATAACTGTAGGGAAAATTACATGACGGGTAATAAAACAGCTTCACCAATGCATATCCAGGCGTCTATATGGACTCTATGGAAATCCGCCCAATCTGTCTGTTTGCACTTCCGCCGGTCTACCCTGAAAGATGAGAGACGTCCATGAATCATGACCTATTTAGTTACGGGTCCTTCTAAACATGAAAGATGACCAGTAAGTCCATGAACCAGTTTTATGACTTACTTGGGCAGATCTCGAACCAGTTTTATGACTTACTTGTGCAGATCTCGCTCCGTCTTTCTGCTGCTTTCAACAATAGATTCCTGCAGCACATCAAACTGATGACAGACCCTCTCGGGACTGTAGTATTCGACGATGTGGAAGTTAATAAGAGGATACGGGCATAGCCAATGCTCATCATCGGATACACAGCCCAGGTTAAGGTGAGCAGTAAACGATGGCAGAATATCAAGTACGGTTGCCACACTACCTGAAAACGTTCTGATGTGAGGTATCTAAGCATCATACAACAAACAGCATCACTGAAGCGATGCAGGAAGTTTTACCTTATCGTGCATGAGCATGTCGAACATGTCCGAGTAGTGCATGTATAGATCATGTTGGTTGTCTATCATACACGGCGCCTCTTCAAATACGATGGCGTATGTGCTACGGCGATCAGGATCAACCACTGGTGTTAGTGTAATTGGTACACAAGGCCAGTTCGGGATGTTCGGCCTGCCAACCGGAAGATGGAACCATGACCACAGCTGGAGTAGCACCACGCAGCCACCTAGATTTGCAGAGAGGTCTCGACGACGACATGCCAAGCACAGCTGACGGTAGAGCCACCCCAGAGCAGCAGCCCCCCAACTGTACCAGCCGGCTTTTTCCCAGCTTTTCTGTAGCGGGAGCCATATCCAGGGAGCGGTGCCGCCTGAACCGTCTGGGAATAGGAATGTCCCAAATACATACACGAGGTAACCCCTGGTGTACTGATCAAGAATTCCGTCGTCAACGTCTGGACCTGGTGGCTTGCCAAACTGTTCTTTCAGCCATGACAACGGAAAGCCGAAGGACTTCATTCTCTTTGGCAGCTTCGTTTTCGGGCATAAAAACAGTATAACAAGCTGGTCTCCTCAAAGGGGACACTGCCTCCTTGCTAGGAGGGCTCACAAGGCGGGCCGAGGAGAGGGATTAGCCTGGCATCATAACCCGCAAAGTGGAGTTGGGTCCATGTAATCTAAACATGTAACACCAACCTAGAAGGGCTCTTCACCCCACTCCCTCTTTTAATGCATAATACGCACTCTCGTGCGTATTCGAGAAAAAAGTAATAGAAGTACGAAACTGAGGGTAAGATTTACAGCCACACATTTGCAGACTTTGTGCAGAATACGTAGATCACGGTCGTTGGAAATTTAATGCTACGAAATAACGAAATACAAGATAACATCGCCAGGCTCATCGTGCTAACATCTACCAGGTCAGCCAGCAAGGGCCGTGGGGTTTGAGGCGTTCCTGGAACTATTCACGGCTGCTGCGGCGGCCGCCTTCTTATCAGCGCAGGTGAATTTCTTCCTGTTGATGTGTCCGGGCTGATGACACCTGGAACAGCGGTCCTTCGCGGGTGATTCAGCCAGGTAGTCGTCGTACTTGGGCTTCTTCGCCACTTTTCCCTTCTCTCGCATGTTTAACATGTGGTTCCTAAACCCCTTGCACTTCCGGCGACCACGCTTCACGACCTTCATAGTTGGGTTAGGACTGTACCTACGACCGGTGTAAGCGGGCCACTCGGCAGAATCAAGGCACGGCTCGAACCTGTCATACCAGGTTCTCTCCCATGCCTATATGGAGTTTTTTTCAAAAAGAGGGGGCTCCCCGGCCTCTACATCAGAACGATGTATACGGCCAACTTTATTAAAAAGCAAATACGTTTAACAAAGGTAAGTCTTAAAGACAGTAGAGAAAAGCTCACAGAGAGCCAAAAAAGTAGTCATAAAGCCACAACCAGCTTGCATAAAAAGATAGGAAAACTAATTGCCTATCCTATTACATGACCGCCATCCAAACCGGTTGAAAATATCTCGTGCTACCATCTCCCACCGGATAGATCAAGTAACCAAACGTTCCCTGGCCTCCGTCGAAATGAGTAGCGACCACATACGGATCAACGTAGTGGCTCGGAAGATAACCTGCAAAAAATGAATATTTGTTGTTCTGTTAAAAACCAAATCATTTCTGCAGTTCCAGACTGCCCACAATAAAGCACATACTCCTACGCGAATGTGTCTCGCTGTTTCGGCCTCTATCCCGTTAAGCCACGTTACAAATAACGTGCTGACAGAATTCAGAGGAGTAATATTAAAGGCTATGTGCACCGTCCGCCATAGTACTTTTGCCAGTAGGCAGTCAAGAAAAAGGTGTTTGATAGTTTCATCCCAATCACAAAAACTACATCTAGTAGGTCCTGTCCAGTTGCGTTTTGCCAGATTGTCCTTGGTTAAGATGACTTGTTTATGTACAAACAACATAAACACTTTAATTTTCAAAGGAACTTTGACTTTACAAACATGTTTGGAACTAGGAATGGAGCTAGAGTTGATAACATCGAGATACATTGATTTAACTGTAAACTCCCCAGTCCTAGTAAGTTTCAGGCGCAACTGATTGGGTTGTTGAGACAGCTGAACCTTCATCAGTCTACTCACTAAATGGAGCCAAACTTCCCAACGATTACCGACGAGCGTCCTCCTGAATTGAATATTAAGGAGGATGGACTGAAGTACTGTTGCAACGTAAGCGTCGCGTCGTTGAACAATACTATAAAGAGGCGGGTATTCAAGCACGAGGGGTGCCTCTCCTAGCCACGTATCCTCCCAGAATCGCTTGTTGGTGCCATTTCCGATTATAAACTTTCTCCTATTGAAAAGGCCGATTTGACTCTCATCAACCCTTTCTAAAAAGGCGAGTCCATCGGTCTTGCTGTCACCTGGGATAAAGTTTTGGAATGAAGATACTTACTACGGAGAATCTGCACCCATGTGGCCTCTATCTCTACAGATAACTTAGACAGCCACTTGCTGAGAAGACATATATTCTTGACTTCAATATTTTCAATACCAAGACCCCCTTGGTCTTTTGGTCGACAGAAAATATCCCATTTGGCGAGTCTGTATTTTCTTTTTAGTTCATCACTCTGCCAAAAGAATCGGGATCGATAGAAGTACAACCTTTTCCTAACTCCAACTAGAACCTCAAAAAAAGACAAGAGAAACATATGCATACTCGTGAGAAACGAATTAATAAGAATTAATCGGCCTTCGTATGCCATGAGCTTGCCCTTCCAGCAACTCTATTTCTTCTCAAATCGATCATCGATACATTTTCATTCTCTGTTTGTCAGCTTACGATGGTGAATTGGTATACCTAGATACGAAAAAGGTAAAGCCCCCAATTTGCACCCAAACAATTGTCTATAAGCCTCTTGTTCCTCATTGGCTCTTCCAAAACAGAACAATTCGCTTTTATGAAAGTTAATCTTTAATCCGGTCAATTGCTCAAATAAGCATAACACCAACTTCATATTTCTCGCTTTTGCCAAGTCATGCTCCATAAAGATGATAGTATCATTAGCGTACTGTAGGATAGACACACCTCCATCAACTAGATGACGCACAAAGCCACCCTCCTGACCAGCCTCCTTAGCCCTTCCTATTAGAATTGCCAATATATCAACTACAATGTTAAACAAAATAGGAGACATCGGATCACCTTGTCTCAGGCCCTTATGTGTCTGGAAATAATGACCTATGTCGTCATTCACTTTAATTCCAACACTCCCTTTTTGCGTGAAAGATTCTACCTATCGTCGCCAGGCTTCATCAAAACCTTGCATACGCAAGGCCTGTTGAAGGAACAGCCATTTGACTTTATCGTACTCTTTCTCGAAATCCACCTTGAAAACAACTCCATCTAGTTTTTTCGTTTGAATTTCTTGGAGCGTTTCATGAAGGACCACAACCCCTTCTAGGATATTTCTGTCTGGCATGAAAGTAGTTTGGGAGTGCTGCACCACAGAATGCGCAATCTGCGTGAGCCTATTAGTCCCGACTTTGGTGAAAATTTTGAAACTAACGTTAAGAAGACAGATCGGCCTGAACTACTCAATTCTCACTGCCTCTGTTTTCTTAGGAAGCAGGGTTATCGTTCCAAAATTCAGCTGAAATAACTGAAGCTGACCAGAGAATAAATCATGGAACATTGGTATCAAATCCCCCTTAATAATATGCCAGCACTTTTTATAGAACTCCACTGGAAACCCATCCGACCCTGCAGCCTTATTATTTTTCTTCTGTGAAATGGCTTCTGCTACCTCTTGAGCACTGCGTTAGTTTTCCCTTGAAGAGGAAAGGGTGATGCAACAAGGTAGCGTAAGTATTTCCCTCAATTTTTGAGAACCAAGGTATCAATCCAGTAGAAGGCCGCGCACGAGTCCGTCGCACCTACACAAACAAATAAATCCTCGCAACCAACGCGATAAGGGGTTGTCAATCCCTACACGATCACTTACGAGAGTGAGATCTGATTGATACGATAGGATACTATTTTTGGTATTTTAATGATAAAGAGAGATAAAAGATGCAAAGTAAAATAAATGGCAAAGGAAATAACTAAGTACTGGAAGACTAATATGATGGAAGATAGACCCGGGGGCCATAGGTTTCACTAGTGGCTTCTCTCAAGAGCATAAGTATTTACGGTGGGTGAACAAATTACTGTTGAGCAATTGACAGAATTGAGCATAGTTATGAGAATATCTAGGTATGATCATGTATATAGGCATCACGTCCAAGACAAGTAGACCAACTCCTGCCTGCATCTACTACTATTACTCTACACATCGACTGTTATCTAGCATGCATCTAGAGTATTAAGTTCCAGAGAACAGAGTAACACTTTAAGCAAGATGACATGATGTAGAGGGATAAACTCATGCAATATGATATAAACCCCATCTTGTTATCCTCGATAGCAACAATACAATACGTGCCTTGCTGCCCCTACTGTCACTGGGAAAGGACACCGCAAGATTGAACCCAAAGCTAAGCACTTCTCCCATTGCAAGAAAGATCAATCTAGTAGGCCAAACCAAACTGATAATTCGAAGAGACTTGCAAAGATAACCAATCATACATAAAAGAATTCAAAGAAGATTCAAATATTGTTCATAGATAAACTCGATCATAAACCCACAATTCACCGGTCTCAACAAACACACCGCAAAAGAAGATTACATCGAATAGATCTCCACAAGAGAGGGGGAGAAATTTGTACTGAGATCCAAAAAGAGAGAAGAAGCCATCTTGCTAATAACTATGGACCCGTAGGTCTGAAGTAAACTACTCACACTTCATCGGAGGTGCTATGGTGTTGATGTAGAAGCCCTCCATGATCGATGCCCCCTCCGGCGGAGCTCCAGAATAGGCCCCAAAATGGGATCTCACGGGTACAGAAGGTTACTGCGGTGGAATTAGGGTTTTGGCTCCGTATCTGGTAGTTTGGGGGTACGCAGGTATATATAGGAGGAAGGAGTACATCGGTGGAGCAACAGGGGCCCACGGGGGGGGAGGGCGCGCCTGGGGGGGGGGGGTAGGCGCGCCCCCCTACCTCGTGCCTTCCTCGTTGATTGCTTGACGTAGGGTCCAAGTCCTTCTGGATCATGTTCGTTCCGAAAATCACGTTCCCGAAGGTTTCATTCCGTTTGGACTCTGTTTGATATTCTTTTTTCTGCGAAACCCTAAAATAGGCAAAAAACAGTAATTCTGGGCTGGGCCTCCGGTTAATAGGTTAGTCCCACAAATAATATAAAAGTGTATAATAAAGCCCAATAATGTCCAAACAGAATATAATATAGCATGGAACAATCAAAAATTATAGATATGTTGGAGACGTATCAACTTCAAACACCTCTTTCTCTGAAAATGGGGCAGTCAAAATATCATTCTCATCAGCAGCTAGTTGAGGAACATCCTCAATCCTAGACTCATCCAGGGAAACACAATTATCCTCGGGAGGCCCAAACAACTGCTTATAGTATTCGGTTATGTATAATTTTAGGTTTTCCTGTCCTAAAATTGTTCCTTCGTCTTGTTCAAGCTGAAAGATTCTTTTCTTTCTATGCTTGCCATTATCGATCAGGTGGAAGAATTGATTGTTCGCATCCCCCTGGACAACTTTGCGAACCTTAGCCCATAGCGCCCACTTCAATTCTTCTTCACGGAGCAGCTCTTTCAATCTCATCTCTGCCTCAAGTTTAGAATTAAGCTCCATGGTCTGTAGGATTGTGGACTTGACTTTCAAATCTAGGGACTGAATAAGTGTAAGGATCCTTTCCTTTTCAACCTTATAAATCCCACTAAGAGCTTAGCCCACCCACGCAAGAAACTCCTCGAGTGCCTTATCTTATTCTGCCAGCGCTGAACCGAAGTCCTACCTCCTGCATCCTTAGCACATTCCCTGGCTATCAGATCCAGAAAGCCTTCTCTTTGAAACCACGGCAGTTTGAACGAAAAAGAGCTTTTGTTCCCCATGTGGGTTGCCTCACCCGAGTCCACCAGTAAAGGCGTGTGGTCAGAAATTCCGCGTGAAAGCGCCTGGACCGTTACCAAGGGAAATTTCTGTTCCCATTCGACGCTCGCAAGGACTCGATCCAGCTTCTCGAACGTCGGGTTTGGCAAGGTATTAGCCCAGGTGAATTTTCTACCCGAAAGCTCTATCTCTCTTAGACCCAAGCTTTCGATAATGGTATTAAACATGAACGACCACCTGCCATCAAAATTATCATTGTTCTTTTCCTCTCTCCTTCTAATAATGTTGAAATCACCCCCAACCAAGATTGGAAGCTGCTCGAAACCGCAAATTCGAACAAGATCTGCCAAAAACTCCGGTTTGAGTTCGAGCTGCACGACACCATATACCTCCACCAGTGCCCAATTAAACCCATCGGCCTTCGACCTAACCCGAAACTTAACTGCAAAATCTCCCATCACTACACTTCGCACTTCCAGCGAATCACATCTAACTCCAAGTAAGATCCCACCCGATCTTCCTCTCGGAGGAAGGCAGTGCCAATCAAAATCGAAACCTCCCGATAAAGTACTAAGAAACTGGGGAGAAAAATTATCTCTAACAGTTTCCGAGAGAGCAATAAAATCCAACCTATGCTCGATGGAAGCATCTGCAAGAAAGCTTCTTTTAGCCAAGTCTTTCAGACCTCTGCTATTCCAAAAGATTCCTTTCATATTTCGTCATGAATTTTTTTAGTAGTATGGATACTAGCACTCCTACGCACCGCCGAACCAGGGTAAATCTTTCGCTTTCACTTGCGTTTAGGTTTGTTTTGATCCTCCAACCTGTCCTCACAACCGGGCTCCGTGGATCTAACTACTTCAGCCTCGAAAGTGTCATCCTCTTCCTCTGACTTAGGAAGGGATGGCGCAAGATCCACACAAAAATTATCTAGCACCCTGACTCCCAATGCATCTATGTCGGAGTCATTCATGGGTTTTACCACTGCTATATTTCGAATCATTTCTAAAGCGCGTTCTGTTTCCAAATCCAGGATATCATTTACAAAGTTAGAGATTTCACTATCATTACTACCTAGTGAAACTCCTAATTGATTTGCATTATTAATAATCTCATTATTAGAAAAATGCAAAATGGAATTAGAAGTGTTGACCGACATACCAGTAGTGACCTCAATGTCACGACGCTTGGCCGCCCTCATGGCGCAGCACTGCTGCATGTCGCCAAACCTCCGGATGATCCTGGAGGCGGCAGCTCAACCGTCGCCCCTCAGATACCGGATCCGGATTCCCTCCAAAAGCGATGACCTCCTCCCGAGTTGCCCCGCTCAAGGTAAGGCCTCCAGCCTCACCCCTAACACACTGCGGGGTTGCACTCCTGGAAGAAGCAGCAGGAGCCACCGAAGGCAGCGGTGGGGAGCTCCATGGCACCATTGCCGTCGGCCTCGAGCCGACGCCCTGGGACGTCGGCGCGCAGGGGGAGGGGAATGCGTGGGGCGCCTGCCCATGCTCCCGGCCCGCCCCGGCTCTCACGCTAGAGGGAGTTGCTGACGCCACAGGTAGTGCCGCCGCCCTAGCCATAGGAGGAGAAGAGGGAGCCGAGGTCACTTGTGCAGGACCCCCTCCCCTAGGCACAGCCGCCGTCATCCGGAATGAGACAACGGTCAGAGCGGGAGAAAGAGGGGGAACCTGCCCAAGCTCCTCCTCCCCTCCCTCAACCGAGGTCAGCACAATGTCAATCACCTCCGGGCCCCCGATCACGGGACCATCAGCAACATCAAAGTCCAGGGTAGCTAGCGTGCGCTCAAGCACGTCATCGGACTCCACCCGATCACTCCAGAGTCTGGGAGGAGCAGAAGCTGGCTCAAACGACCCAAATCTCAGCGTTCATTGGCACCGAAGAGGATTGTGCCGTCCCATCCCCGACGCCTGAGAGACGGACCCCGATCCATTGGACAACTCTTGTCCAACATCATCCACTGGCGCCTCCTTAGCACTTGAATTATCATCTCCCTCATGCATGTCTGCATCAGTCCCATCGATAGCCTCAGAGAAAAGATCAGTATCCTCAAACTCAATATCGAGGTCGAATACTTCTCCCCTATATGTCCACTTAACCACATCAGGAACGAACTCAATATCGCGAACACTCACCAGCAGTCGGGCCACCCCGTGAGCTCGGGTAAAGGCCATGTCCACTCTCTCTAGTTTCCCAACCAAGATACCCAAGCTAGCAATGACCCAAGCATCCTGCATCGGCTTCGAGGGAGCCCCAGAAAAACGCAACCAGACCTGAGTAAGAGGCTTGCCCTGTGGCTCAACCTTCTTCCACTCATGGAACTCCAAGATGCAATCTGTGCCAGGCACTCTGCACAACCCAAAACTCAGAAGTCTTTGTAAATCCTCAACAGAAGGGAAGTCCATCTTATACATATTGGCCTCGAGACTGACTAACTCCCACTAGAAGTCACCTGGCGCTAACTCCTTAAGCCTCTGCACAATCTGAGTCTCAGAGACATCACTCTTGGTAACTTTCACAACCCCGTAGTCATGCTCTGGGTCTCCTCTGGGATCTCCCTCACAATAGGAGACTCAAAGAACATCAACTCAGCACAATACACTCCATAAATGGCAATAGTCGATATCTTTTCACGCAAAATCGGGCATTCCCTCATATCACGTGCTGGCTTGAGGCAGGTATCACAAAGCTCAGTCACACATTCCGCAATAAAGTGGCCCTTCTCGCCACAATGATAGCACAACATCTTCTCCTTCTTGCGAGCCCACTTGGACGCTCTATGAGAATCTGCCTTGTCTGCAGTCTCTACCGAACCTGTCACTATAGTCTCAGTCCCAGGTATGTCAGCATTGGCCAGCATACTGACCACATCCATAGCCTAACCGGACAGCTCCGGCGTCTGACCGGGATCGGCTACCTCCGCGGAGGCCATCGGTCGGACAACGACAGGCGAAGGAGGCTGACGGTTACGGTACCAACCCCCTCGACCTCCACGATGACCATGGTATCCACCTCGCAGCCGATGATCAGGGTCAGATGCCCCCTCAACAAAGCCACCCGGAGGCCATAAAAAGGTCTCTCAGCTGTACCATCGCTCTACCAAGCATATCCACGACCACCACATGTCGATGATCAACCACGGTGTTGGCCATCACCATACGCATTCTGTCCATCATCACCCCATTGTCCCCAGGGCGGCCCATTAGCACCACTGTAAGACGGAGCACGAAGCATACCCGCACCTCCAGCTCCCACATTGTCCGTTTGAGGCTGCGTTGTATTCGTCGGTACTGGCTCAGGCCGTTTTAGGGCCAGGCTCCCGATGTAATGGGGCGGCAGCCTCGGACCTTGTGCACCACTGCCCTGCCCCGCAGCAACCACCGCCACCGGGCCCTGCACCGGTGGTCGAGGCCTGATGTCTACTACACAACCTTCTTCTTGTAGACGTTGTTGGGCCTCCAAGTGCAGAGGTTTGTAGGACAGTAGCAAATTTCCCTCAAGTGGATGACCTAAGGTTTATCAATCCGTAGGCATAGGATGAAGATGGTCTCTCTCAAGCAACCCTGCAACCAAATAACAAAGAGTCTCTTGTGTCCCCAACACACCCAATACAATGGTAAATTGTATAGGTGCACTAGTTCGGCGAAGAGATGGTGATACAAGTGCAATATGGATGGTAGATAAAGGTATTTGTAATCTGAAAATATAAAAACAGCAAGGTAACTAATGATAAAAGTGAGCGTAAACGGTATTGCAATGATAGGAAATAAGGCCTAGGGTTCATACTTTCACTAGTGTAAGTCCTCTCAACAATACTAACATAATTGGATCATAAAATTATCCCTCAACATGCAACAAAGAGTCACTCCAAAGTCACTAATAGCGGAGAACGAACGAAGAGATTATGGTAGGGTACGAAACCACCTCAAAGTTATTCTTTCCAATCAATCCGTTGGGCTATTCCTATAAGTGTCACAAACAGCCCTAGAGTTCGTACTAGAATAACACCTTAAGATACAAATCAACCAAAACCCTAATGTCACCTAGATACTTCAATGTCACCTCAAGTATCCGTGGGCATGATTATACGATATGCATCACACAATCTCAATTCATCTATTCAACCAACGCATAGAACCTCAAAGAGTGCCCAAAAGTTTCTACCGGAGAGTCAAGACGAAAACGTGTGCCAAGCCCTATGCATAGATTCCCAGGGTCACGGAACCCGCAAGTTGATCACCAAAACATACATCAAGTTGCACGTGATATCCCATTGTCACCAACAGATATCCACGGCAAGACATAACATTCAAGTGTTCTCAAATCTTTAAAGACTCAATCCGATAAGATTACTTCAAAGGGGAAACTCAATCCATTACAAGAGAGAAGAGGGGGAAGAAACATCATAGATCCAAATATAATAGCAAAAGCTCGCGATACATCAAGATCGTATCATCCTCAAGAACAGAGAGAGATCAAACACATAGCTACTGGTACATACCCTCAGCCCCGAGGGAGAACTACTCCCTCCTCGTCAATGGAGAGCACCGGGATGATGAAGATGGCCACCAGAGAAGGATTACCCCCTCCGCAGGGTGCTGGAACGGGTCTAGATTGAGTTTCGGTGGCTACGGAGGCTTCGGCGGCGGAACTCCCGATCTATGTTGTCCCCACGGATGTTTTTAGGGTATATGGAGATATATAGGCGGAAGAAGTACGTCGGGGCCCGAGGGGCCCACGAGGCAGGGGGGCGCTGTTGGGTTCGTAGTAATTTCAAAAAAATTCCTACGCACACGCAAGATCATGTGATGCATAGCAACGAGAGGGGAGAGTGTTGTGTACATACCCAACGCAGACCGATGCGGAAGCGCTGACACGACGTAGAGGAAGTAGTCGTACGTCTTCACGATCCAACCGATCAAGTACCGAAACAACACCTCCGAGTTCGAGCACACGTTCAGCTCGATGGCGATCCCCGGACTCCGATCCAGCAAAGTGTTGGGGAAGAGTTCCGTCAGCACGACGGCGTGGTGACGATCTTGATGAACTACAGCAGCAGGGCGTCGCCTAAACTCCGCTACAGTATTATCGAGGAATATGGTGGCAGGGGGCACCGCACATGGCTAGGAAGTAGATCACGTGGATCAACTTGTTGTGTCTTCTGGGGTGCCTCTGCCTCCGTATATAAAGGAGCAGAGGGGAGGAGGCGGCCGGCCAGAGGAGGCGCCAGGAGAGTCCTACTCCCTCTGGGAGTAGGATTCCCCCCCCCCCAATCCTAGTTGGAATAGGATTCGCGGAGGGGGAAAAGAGGAAGAGGGGGCCGGCCACCTCTCCTAGTCCTAATAGGACTAGGGGAAGGGGGAGGCGCGCAGCCCATCTAGGGCAGCCCCTTCTCTTTTCCACTAAGGCCCACTATGGCCCATTTAGCTCCCGGGGGGTTCCGGTAACCCTCCCGGTACTCCGGTAAAATCCCGATTTCACCCGGAACACTTCCGATGTCCAAACATAGGCTTCCAATATATCAATCTTTACGTCTCGACCATTTCGAGACTCCTCGTCATGTCCGTGATCACATCCGGGACTCCGAACAACCTTCGGTACATCAAAATGCATAAACTCATAATGTAACTATCATCGTAACCTTAAGCGTGCGGACCCTACGGGTTCGAGAACAATGTAGACATGACCGAGACATGTCTCCGGTCAATAACCAATAGCGGGACCTGGATGCCCATATTGGCTCCTACATATTCTACGAAGATCTTTATCGGTCAGACCGCATAACAACATACGTTGTTCCCTTTGTCATCGGTATGTTACTTGCCCGAGATTCGATCGTTGGTATCTCAATACCTAGTTCAATCTCGTTACCGGCAAGTCTCTTTACTCGTTACGTAATACATCATCTCGCAACTAACTCATTAGTTGCAATGCTTGCAAGGCTTATGTGATGTGCATTACCGAGAGGGCCCAGAGATACCTCTCCGACAATCGGAGTGACAAATCGTAATCTCGAAATACGCCAACCCAACATTTACCTTTGGAGACACCTGTAGAGCTCCTTTATAATCACCCAGTTACATTGTGACGTTTGGTAGCACACAAAGTGTTCCTCTGGCAAACGGGAGTTGCATAATCTCATAGTCATAGGAACATGTATAAGTCACGAAGAAAGCAATAGCAACATACTAAATGATCGGGTGCTAAGCTAATGGAATGGGTCATGTCAATCACATCATTCTCCTAATAATGTGATCTCATTAATCAAATGACAACACATGTCTATGGTTAGGAAACATAACCATGTTTGATTAACGAGCTAGTCAAGTAGAGGCATACTAGTGACGTTTAGTTTGTCTATGTATTCACACAAGTATTATGTTTCCGGATAATAAAATTCTAGCATGAATAATAAAAATTTATCATGATATAAGGAAATAAAATAATAACATTATTATTGCCTCTAGGGCATATTTCCTTCAGTCTCCCACTTGCACTAGATTCAATAATCTAGATTACACGGTAATGATTCTAACACCCATGGAGCTTTGGTGTTGATCATGTTTTTGCTCGTGGAAGAGACTTAGTCAACAGGTCTGCAACATTCAGATCCGTATGTATCTTGCAATTCTCTATGTCTCCCACCTGGACTAGATCCCTGATGGAATTGAAGCGTCTCTTGATGTGCTTGGTTCTTTTGTGAAATCTGGATTCCTTTGCCAAGGCAATTGCACCAGTATTGTCACAAAAGATTTTCATTGGACCCGATGCACTAGGTCTGACACCTAGATCGGATATGTACTCCTTCATCCAGACTGCTTCATTTGCTGCTTCCGAAGCAGCTATGTACTCCGCTTCACATGTAGATCCCGCCACAACGCTTTGTTTAGAACGGCACCAACTGACAGCTCCACCGTTTAATGTAAACACGTATCCGGTTTGCGATTTTGAATCGTCCGGATCAGTGTCAAAGCTTGCATCAATGTAACCATTTACGATGAGCTCTTTGTCACCTCCATATATGAGAAACATATCCTTAGTCCTTTTCAGGTATTTCAGGATGTTCTTGACCGTTGTCCAGTGATCCACTCCTAGATTACTTTGGTACCTCCCTGCTAGACTTATAGTAAGACACACATCAGGTCTGGTACACAGCATTGCATACATGATAGATCCTATGGCTGAAGCATAGGGAACATCTTTCATTTTCTCTCTATCTTCTGCATTGGTCGGGCATTGAGTCTTACTCAATTTCACACCTTGTAACACAGGCAAGAATCCTTTCTTTGCTTGATCCATTTTGAACCTTTTCAATACTTTGTCAAGGTATGTGCTTTGTGAAAGTCCAATTAAGCGTCTTTATCTGTCTCTATAGATCTTAATGCCCAATATGTAAGCAGCTTCACCGAGGTCTTTCATTGAAAAACTCTTATTCAAGTATCCCTTTATGCTATCCAGAAATTCTATATCATTTCCGATTAGTAATATGTCATCTACATATAATATCAGAAATGCTACAGAGCTCCCACTGACTTTCTTGTAAATACAGGCTTCTCCAAAAGTCTGTACAAAACCAAATGCTTTGATCACACTATCAAAGCGTTTATTCCAACTCCAAGAAGCTTGCACCAGTCCATAAATGGATCGCTGGAGCTTGCACACTTTGTTAGCTCCTTTTGGATCGACAAAACCTTCCGGCTGCATCATATACAACTCTTCTTCCAGAAATCCATTCAGGAATGCAGTTTTGACATCCATCTGCCAAATCTCATAATCATAAAATGCGGCAATTGCTAACATGATTCGGACAGACTTAACCATCGCTACGGGTGAGAAGGTCTCATCGTAGTCAATCCCTTGAACTTGTCAAAAACCTTTTGCGACAAGTCGAGCTTTGTAGATAGTAACATTACCGTCAGCGTCAGTCTTCTTTTTAAAGATCCATTTATTCTCAATTGCTTGCCGATCATTGGGCAAGTCAACCAAAGTCCATACTTTGTTCTCATACATGGATCCCATCTCAGATTTCATGGCTTCAAGCCATTTTGCGGAATCTGGGCTCACCATCGATTCTCCATAGTTCGTAGGTTCATCATGATCTAGTAGCATGACTTCTAGAACAGGACTACCGTACCACTCTGGTGCGGATCTTACTCTGGTTGATCTACGAGGTTCAGTAGTATCTTGTTCTGAAGTTTCATGATCATCATCATTAGATTCCTCACTAATTGGTGTAGGTGTCACAAAAACTGGTTTCTGTGATGTACTACTTTCCAATAAGGGAGTAGGTACAGTTACCTCATCAAGTTCTACTTTCCTCCCACTCAGTTCTTTCGAGAGAAACTCCTTCTCTACAAAGTTTCCGAGTTTAGCAACAAAAGTCTTGCCTTCGGATCTGTGATAGAAGGTGTATCCAATAGTTTCCTTTGGATATCCTATGAAGACACATTTCTCCAATTTGGGTTCGAGCTTATCAGGTTGAAGCTTTTTCACATAAGCATCGCAACCCCAAACTTTCAGAAACGACAACTTTGGTTTCTTGCCAAACCACAGTTCATAAGGCGTCGTCTCAATGGATTTTGATGGTGCCCTATTTAACGTGAATGCGGCCGTCTCTAGAGCATAACCCCAAAATGATAGCGGTAAATCAGTAAGAGACATCATAGATCACACCATATCAAGTAAAGTACGATTACGACGTTCGTACACACCATTACGCTGTGGTGTTCCGGGTGGCGTGAGTTGCGAAACTATTCTGCATTGTTTCAAATGTACACCAAACTCGTAACTCAAATATTCTCCTCCATGATCAGATCGTAGGAATTTTATTTTCTTGTTACGATGATTTTCAACTTCACTCTAAAATTCTTTGAACTTTTCAAACGTTTCAAACTTATGTTTCATTAAGTAGATATACCCATATCTGCTTAAGTCATCTGTGAAGGTGAGAAAATAACGATATCCTCCACGAGCCTCAACATTCATCGGACCACATACATCTGTATGTATGATTTCCAACGAATCTGTTGCTCTCTCCATAGTACCGGAGAACGGTGTTTTTGTCATCTTACCCATAAAGCACGGTTCGCAAGTACCAAGCAATTCATAATCAAGTGGTTCCAAAAGTCCATCAGTATGGAGTTTCTTCATGCGCTTTACACCGATATGACCCAAATGGCAGTGCCACAAATAAGTTGCACTATCATTATCAACTCTGCATCTTTTGGCTTCAACATTATGAATATGTGTGTCACTACTATCGAGATTTAATAAGAATAGACCACTCTTTAAGGGTGCATGACCATAAAAGATATTACTCATATAAATAGAACAACCATTATTCTCTGATTTAAATGAATAAGCGTCTTGCATCAAACAAGATCCAGATATAATGTTCATGCTTAACGCTGGCACCAAATAACAATTATTTAGGTCTAATACTAATCCCGAAGGTAGATGTAGAGATAGCGTGCCGACCGCGATCACATCGACTTTGGAACCATTTCCCACGCGCATCGTCACCTCGTCCTTAGCCAATCTTCGCTTAATCCGTAGTCCCAGTTTCGAGTTGCAAATGTTAGCAACAGAACCAGTATCAAATACACAGGTGCTACTGCGAGCATTAGTAAAGTACACATCAATAACATGTATATCACATATACCTTTGTTCACCTTGCCATCCTTCTTATCCGCCAAATACTTGGGGCAGTTCCGCTTCCAGTGACCAGTCTGCTTGCAGTAGAAGCACTCAGTTTCAGGCTTAGGTCCAGGTTTGGGTTTCTTCTCTTGAGTAGAAACTTGCTTGCTGTTCTTTTTGAAGTTCCCCTTCTTCTTCCCTTTGCCCTTTTTCTTGAAACTAGTGGTCTTGTTGACCATCAACACTTGATGCTCCTTCTTGATTTCTACCTACACAGCTTTCAGCATTGCGAAGAGCTCGGGAATAGTCTTATTCATCCCTTGCATATTATAGTTCATCACGAAGCTCTTGTAGCTTGGTGGCAGTGATTGGAGAATTCTGTCAATGACGCAATCATCTGGAAGATTAACTCCCAATTGAATCAAGTGATTATTATACCCAGACATTTTGAGTATATGCTCACTGACAGAACTGTTCTCCTCCATCTTGCAGCTATAGAACTTATTGGAGACTTCATATCTCTCAATCCGGGCATTTGCTTGAAATATTAACTTCAACTCCTGGAACATCTCATATGCTCCATGATGTTCAAAACATCGTTGAAGTCCCGATTCTAAGCCGTAAAGCATGGCACACTGAACTATCGAGTAGTCATCAGCTTTGCTCTGCCAGACGTTCATAACATCTGGTGTTGCTCCAGCAGTAGGCCTGGCACCCAGCGGTGCTTACAGGACGTAATTCTTCAGTGCAGCAATGAGGATAATCCTCAAGTTACGGACCCAGTCCGTGTAATTGCTACCATCATCTTTCAACTTTGCTTTCTCAAGGAACGCATTAAAATTCAACGGAACAACAGCACGGGCCATCTATCTACAATCAAACATAAACAAGCAATATACTATCAGGTACTAAGTTCATGATAAATTTAGGTTCAATTAAACATATTACTAAAGAACTCCCACTTAGATAGACATCCCTCTAATCCTCTAAGTGATTACGTGATACAAATCAACTAAACCATGTCCGATCATTTCGAGACTCCTCGTCATGTCCGGCTCTCCGGTTTTCTCCGAAATCACCCGGAACACTTCCGGTGTCCGAATATAGCCGTCCAATATATAAATCTTTATGTCTCGACCATTTCGAGACTCCTCGTCATGTCCGTGATCACATCCGGGACTCCGAACTAACTTTGGTACATCAAAAACTCATAAACTCATATAACTGTCATCGAAACCTTAAGCGTGCGGACCCTACGGGTTCGAGAACAATGTAGACATGACCAAGACATGTCTCCGGTCAATAACCAATAGCGGAACCTGGATGCTCATATTGGCTCCCACATATTCTACGAAGATCTTTATCGGTCAGACCGCATAACAACATACGTTGTTCCCTTTGTCATCGGTATGTTACTTGCCCGAGATTCGATCGTTGGTATCTCAATACCTAGTTCAATCTCGTTAACGGCAAGTCTCTTTACTCGTTACGTAATACATCATCTCGCAACTAACTCATTAGTTGCAATGCTTGCAAGGCTTATGTGATGTGCATTACCGAGAGGGCCCAGAGATACCTATCCGACAATCGGAGTGACAAATCGTAATCTCGAAATACGCCAACCCAACATTTACCTTTGGAGACACCTGTAGAGCTCCTTTATAATCACCCAGTTACATTGTGACGTTTGGTAGCACACAAAGTGTTCCTCTGGCAAACGGGAGTTGCATAATCTCATAGTCATAGGAACACGTATAAGTCATGAAGAAAGCAATAGCAACATACAAAACGATCGGGTGCTAAGCTAATGGAATGGGTCATGTCAATCACATCATTCTGCTAACAATGTGATCCTCTTAATCAAATGACAACACATGTCTATGGTTAGGAAACATAACCATCTTTGATTAATGAGCTAGTCAAGCAGAGCCATACTAGTGACGTTTAGTTTGTCTATGTATTCACACAAGTATGATGTTTCCGGATAATACAATTCTAGCATGAATAATAAACATTTATCATGATATAAGGAAATAAAATAATAACATTATTATTGCCTCTAGGGCATATTTCCTTCACATATATACGTCAGAGAGCTGAGAGTTGTTGGAGGAAGAAATTCGACTTTTCACGATGGCGATCGATCTGGGCGAGTTCGTCCTATGATATACATTTTTCACGCACGATGGACTCGCCCAACTTGACCATCACCGGAAGTCAAAATATCCGTGAGATAGTGTCCATCATGATTAATTTGCTTAGAAGTAATCTTTGATGTTTGCTTCTTATGCTATTTTTCATTGTGTGATGAAAGGTGTTAGCACCAATCGATTTCGCGGCTATGGATTCCTCCGACGGTGCATCTTCCATTAGGGTCGACTACTGGTCAAGGAGAAGCTCGCCGACGACCTCTTGGCAGCACTCATTGAGAAGCACATGCACCTGATCCTAATAAAGTATTTTGAGGATCCGGGCAAGAAGAATCCGCCACCTAAGGAGAAGAAGGCCTCACCAGGTAAGGAGTGTGACGACTCGATGCCACTGAGTCCACTGACGTACATTCCCGACGACGCTTGGTCCTCCACCGTGGGGGATGCCCCGACGTGCTCTGACTCCACGATAACCGGTTTCACCGACTACACCACCAAGTAGTCCACCTAGATAGTTTGGCATTGATTTAGTGATATAGTCATGTAGGTGTTGAAATGGACTTCTTAGATTGCCACATGCGATGATTTTGATTGTATTAGTGATGAACGCTTTACGTGGATTATGTATGATGTGATATTTTTAACCTTGCATTCCTTCTCTGCCTTTTTTCTCTATCTTTTGTAGATGAAGTGGTCTACGGTGTGCAGAGGTATATGTCCAGGAGTCTACGATTCATGGTCTGATTGCAATGAAAAATTGATTTACTATGAAGGTAGCTCCCACAACTCATTCAATAGCAGAGAGAAGGCAGGGTATCATTACAATCAGTATTTGCTTAAGCAGAAGAGAAAATCTGAATTAGTGGGTTCAGTGGATGGGTTCACTGGATGTGCTAGCCAAAAACGGCTTAACGGGTTCGGTGGATGGAAGAACTTGATAATTCTTCTTCAGTTTTTGATAATTGTGGTGTTGCTTTTATCTTGATGGTTCACTGGATGTGCTAGCCAGAACTTTATTGTTTAGTAAGTAGGCATTTGTACTAAAGAGCTACCTTATGATCTCAAAAGAAATTTGTGTGAACTATTTTATGTAATGGTTATGTGATTTTGTTGTTAGACATTGAGACTTGAAATGCTTGCTTGTATATTGTATATATACTTTTGCGGCGGGGATCCGAAGAAAAGGAGTAAAAAGTTGTCTGGGAATGTATCTTTGTTGAGAGCAGCTCTCGTCAAAGTGGCACGCTGATAGTTGGTTGTGGCATGTTTGCCGAGAGACACTCTCGGCAAAGTGGCATGCGCTGGCGGTTGGCTATGGCATCTTTGCCGAGAGTTACTCTTGGCAAATAGCTAACGGAACCAGTCGACGTGAAAGTCACTTTATTTTGCCGAGTTATACTGTTTGGCTCTCGGCAAAGTTTTTGCCGAGTGCCCGTATCGTAGCTCCGGGCAAATTCCTGTTTGCCTGAGAGGTGTACGCCGGGTGGCTTTTGCCAAGTGTAGCACTCAGCAAAGGCTTTGCCGGCGTGGATAGGCCCTTTGCCGAGTGTCGGTGTCAAAACCGGCGGATCTCGGTTAGGGGGTCCCGAACTGTGCGTCTAGGCCGGATGGTAACAGGAGACAAGGGACACGGAGTTTTACCCAGGTTCGGGCCCTCTCGATGGAGGTAAAACCCTACGTCCTGCTTGATTAATATTGATGATATGGGTAGTACAAGAGTAGATCTACCACGAGATCGAGGAGGCTAAACCCTAGAAGCTAGCCTATGGTATGATTGTTAATGTGTATGTTGTCCTACGGACTAAAACCCTCCGGTTTATATAGACACCGGATAGGGTTAGGGTTACATAGAGTCGGTTACAATGGTAGGAGATCTTCATATCCGTATCGCCAAGCTTGCCTTCCACGCCAAGGAAAGTCCCTTCCGGACACGGGACGGAGTCTTCAATCTTGTATCTTCATAATCCAGGAGTCCGGCTGAAGGTATAGTCCGACTATCCGAACACCCCCTAATCCAAGACTCCCTCAGTAGCCCCTAAACCAGGCTTCAATGACGACGAGTCCGGCGTGCAGATTGTCTTCGGCATTGCAAGGCGGGTTCCTCCTCCAAGTACTTCATAGAAGATTTTGAACACAAAGATAGTGTCCGGCTCTGCAAAATAAGTTTCCACATATTCCCATAGAGAGAATAACATTTACACAAATCTAATCTGCTGACATATTCTATAGTGTGACATCACACCACGGCCAAGCTTTTATTCCAACCATTTTACTGTCCCATCTTAGCGCGTTATGCGAGGCGATTTCCTTGGCACGTCTTGTTAGAGCAGAGATTGTGTCCCCTTATTCCGGGATTCTCATCAATATGGGCGTGGGTAACCCAACCACGCCATTGATTACGGCGCTTGGAGATAAGCGAGTTTTACCAGGCTGGTGGGGACACGTAGTTGCGTCCACCCATATAAGGGGATAAGGATCCACCTTTTCACCTACACCTTCTTCCTCCTTCGCCTATCCATTCTTGCGCACTCGAGCTCCAGCACCCAAGTCCGCACTCCCCACCTCAACCTTCTCCAGCCATGTCCGGAGCGGGAGGCAAGTGGATGGTCTCTTCCGTCATGGAGGGACACATCAAAAAGCTGAGGAAGGTCGGATACCTGTCTAACGACATCGCGTACCAGCTTCCCGAAAAGGAACAGCTCATCCCCACCCCTAGGCCCCATGGGAGGGTGGTGTTTCTCCCCCATTTCCTCCGCGGACTGGGCTTCCCTCTCCACCCATTTGTCCGAGGGCTCATGTTCTACTACGGCCTGGATTTCCACGATCTGGCCCCGAACTTTGTCCTCAACATCTCGGCGTTTATCGTCGTGTGCGAGGCCTTCCTCCGCATCCGCCCCCATTTCGGCCTATGGCTCAAGACTTTCAACGTCAAGCCGAAGATGGTGTGCGGTAGCCAGGCGGAGTGCGGAGGTGCCATGGTGGGCAAGATGGCCAACGTCCTCTGGCTCGAAGGCTCCTTTGTGGAGACCCTGAAGGGGTGGCAATCGGGGTGGTTTTACATCACCGAGCCGTGCGACGCCGAATGGGTCGCACCCCCCGAGTTCCGGTCCGGACCCCCAATGCGGCTCACGTCCTGGAAAGAGACGGGCCTGTCGTGGGGTAAAAAAGGAGAGCTGACCGGACTCCAAACATGCGTCAAAACCCTGGTGGACAAGAAGCTCAAACTTGTCAATGTAGTCCAGGTTATGCTCATCCGCTTGATCCTCCCATGCCAATAACGGGCTTTCAACCTGTGGGAGTTCGACCTGGCGCGGCACCAGACTCTGAACAGGCTCTTCGACACGACGTACGAAGATGCCTGGAAGGTGATTTTCAAGGGCGCCGAGGCTCCCGCATCCGCTACTGAGGATCGCGGATTCAGTGCGCAGCGTCACGCTCTCTCGGTAAGCTGTTTTTTCCTTTTACAGGGTGTCAGTTTTTCATAGTTTGACTCCATGCGGGATCTAAACTCCCTTACCTTTGATAGGATTGGCAGGTGACGTCCAGACAGATCAACTGTCCAGCTCCTTTGCCCGAAGGCCCAGCGGACGCTCTCTTGGCGAAGCTGCCGGTTCCGGCACCCTATGTGGTGCCGGAGAAGAAGGTCAAGAAGAAGGCCACAGGGACTCAAAAGAGTGCCCGACACCCGGAGGTGTCGGATTCATCATCCGACGAATCCAAGACGCACTCCTCCCATGAAGACGAGGAGGAGGAAGAAGAGACCCCTCCCCCTCCAGCGGGGGAAGGGAATAAAAGGAAGGCCGCCCCAACTAGGGAGGCCGAAGGGTCCAAGAAGGGGAAAACCCTTCCTCCGGACTGCTCCACCGACGCCGACGGCGGCGGAGAGGAGTGGGCGCCTAGGGCCAAGCCCCTGGCAAAATCGTAAGTATCCGGATACCAGAGTAATTCATAGTATTCATTTATTGCACAGCTTCCCCTTATGTCGAATATGTTTATGCAGCCCACCCAAAGACCGGCTCGACGCGTCGTCGAGCGGCTCACTGGACTCGTCGGATGTGAACTCGCTTCCGACGGCTTCCTCCCCCCGCCCTGCGGACGACACCAAAGTGTTGTCCCAACAGGTCCCAATCCGGGAGGAGGTGGTCTTGGAGGCGCCGCGAGGCGACCTCCAGGACTCCACGAGTAAAGGGGATGAAACCCCTCATGGCTCCAAGTCCGGCTCTAGGACGGACACAGCTCCGGAACCTTCAAAGGTTCCAAAGTCCGGCGGGGGACCTCCTTCCAAGAGGAGCAAGTCCACCGTGCCGGCGGCCCCCGTCCAACCGGAGGCGCCGGACAATATGTTGGAGGCGCTCCAAGGCGCCTCCATCAACGAGGAGCACCACACTATTATGCGTGCGGTGGTCCAGAAGGTTCAGTCCGCCAAGAGCGGACTGACTGAAGCTTGTACTGGCCTTTTGACAGGCTTTGAGGTAAGTAAAGAATGTGTAAATAATAGTACCACATAGATAGTAGCCCCTGATGCTCTGTTTAGCGTTCGGGAAGAAAAGCCGAATAGAGGATCAAATATAATTCGTAGGAGTCTAACAAAAATGAGTCATATGCAGGCGTGCCTGCTTGCGTCCACCGCATTGACTGTGGAGGTGGACACGCTAAAGCAGAACCTCGAGCGGTTCGAGCAAGAGCTCGGTCGTGCCAAGAAGCAGCTCGAGGACAATGAAGGTAAGAAATACCTTGTTTTTGAATATATATAAAAAGGTGCAATTGCAAAAAAAATGACAGGATTATCATGGCTAATGTAGGGGCCACGTCTGAGGTGGCGACCCTTAAGCAAGCGATGGTCGAGGCCGAGAAGAGGGCGGCCTTGGAGCGCACCGAGCGGGAGAAGTGTGAGGCCGAGGTTGGCAAGGTGCGGCAAGAGCTCCAGGCTCTCATGGAAAAACATGAGAGTTTGGAGCTTGACTCAAAGACGCGAGCGTCCGAGCCCGCGGTGGCTATTGAAAATGCCAGGTCTGCCAAGGCCAAATCCCAGAAGACCCTCCAGGAGTTGGATGAGGTGAAGAAGTTAGCGGTGGGTAAGGCATTCTTTATGCAAAGCAAACACATAAACGTGAGTTATTTGTTACTTACCCGAATCCGGAGCCCTCCAGGAGCGTTCCCAGATCTCCCCCGGAGTGTGTCCGATGCCGCCGCATTCTATCGAGCCGAGGAAGGCAGCTCGACAGAGAAGGTATTCTGGTCTCAGTATGCTGAGGCCGGACACCCCGTTAAACATTTGCAAAATCCTCAAAAACCTAATAGAAAAAAGTTACGGGGCTTTTAAGATCTAGAGTGGAAAAAATTGAAAAATATTCAAACAGTGGGCAAACTGTGGTCAAACAATGGTCAAACTAATTATTCTAGAATATTAGTGTTACTAAATAATTATTTTAGTTATTTCAATTTTGGTCAAATCTGGTCAAAATGTGGTCAAACAATGGTCAAACTAATTATTCAAAAAATATTAGTGTTACTAAATAATTATTGTTTTTAAAACAATAGTTTCAAACTCAAACAGTGAAATGTGTCACTTCATGCTCAAGCAAAATTCCTGAAGGTTAATAGGATTGACATCTTACTATTGTCAGGAAAACAACAAGTGCAGACTCGGAAACGAAGGAGAATAGAACCTGAAAGTTAAGTTTGCTCGGGCTGGAGTAGTGAGAGGGATGGGTGACCGGTCGGGAAGTTAGATGATTTGGAATGAGTGATCCACACTTGAGAAGTTAAGAGAGGTGATTAGAGACTAAATCATCAAATAATTCAGAAAAATAAAAAATAAAAAAAATCAAAATTTTAATCCAAAATTTTCAAAAAAAATTCAAAAAAAAAAACCTTTAGTACCAGTTGGTAACACCAACCGGTACTAAAAGTCCCCCGTACCAGGGCGCGAGCTCACGCCACATGGTGGCACTTTAGCGCCGGTTCGTGCCGAACCGGTACTAAAGGGGGGGGCCTTTAGTGCTGAAATGTTAGTGCCGGTTCCATAACCGGCACTAAAGGCCCTTACAAACCGGTACTAATGGTCCATTTTCTACTAGTGACCATCATGCTAACAAAACTCTCCCTCGACCTCAGCTGGATCTAGAGTTCGAGGGACGTCACCGAGATGAACGTGTGCAGATCGCGAAGGTGCCATGCGTTCGGTACTTGCTCGGTTGGATCGCGAAGACATTCGACGACATCAACCGCATTACTCAACGCTTCCGCTTTCGGTCTACAAGGGTATGTAGACATACTCTCCCCCTCTTGTTGCTATACATCTCCTAGATAGATCTTGCATGATCCTAGGAAAAATTTTGAAATACTGCATTCCCCGACACTTGTGATATACATTTGTCACATCTGATGGACTCGCCCAGCTTGACCATCACAGAAAGTCGAAATATCTGTGAGATAGTGTCGACCATATATACCACCACCAGAGAGAGTTCCACCATATTGTTGGGAAACGTAGTAATTTCAAAAAAATTCCTACGCACACGCAAGATCATGGTGATGCATAGCAACGAGAGGGGAGAGTGTGATCTACGTACCCTTGTAGACCGACAGTGGAAGCGTTAGCACAACGCGGTTGATGTAGTCGTACGTCTTCACGGCCCGACCGATCAAGCACCGAAACTACGGCACCTCCGAGTTTTAGCACACGTTCACCTCGATGACGATCCCCGGACTCCGATCCAGCAAAGTGTCGGGGAAGAGTTCCGTCAGCACGATGGCGTGGTGACGATCTTGATGTTCTACCGTCGCAGGGCTTCGCCTAAGCACCGCTACAATATTATCGAGGATTATGGTGGAAGGGGGCACCGCACACGGCTAAGAAAACAATCACGAGGATCAACTTGTGTGTCTAGGGGTGCCCCCTGCCCCCGTATATAAAGGAGCAAGGGGAGGAGGCCGGCCGGCCCTATAGGCACCCCAAGGAGGAGTCCTCCTCCTAGTAGGAGTAGGACTCCTACTAGGAGGGGGAAAGGAAGTGGGGAGAGGAAAGGAAGTGGGGAGGGAAAAGGAAAGGGGGGCGCCGCCCCCCCCCCCCCTCTCCTAGTCCAATTTGGACCAGGGGGGAGGAGGCGCACGGCCCACCCTGGCTGCCCCTCTCTCTCTCCACTAAGGCCCATATGGCCCATTACTTCTCCCGGGGGGTTCCGGTAACCCTTCGGCTCTCCGGTTTTCTCCGAAATCACCCGGAACACTTCCGGTGTCCGAATATAGCCATCCAATATATAAATCTTTATGTCTCGACCATTTCGAGACTCCTCGTCATGTCCGTGATCACATCCGGGACTCCGAACTAACTTCGGTACATCAAAAA